>NC_079194.1:5737533-5849626 GCF_029499605.1 Hyla sarda
TGGATGAGCTGCACTACCTGAGCCACTTGTGTGGGTTGTAGACTCCGTCTCATGCTACCACTAGAGTGAAAGCACCGCCAGCATTCAAAAGTGACCAAAACATCAGCCAGGAAGCATAGGAACTGAGATGTGGTCTGTGGTCACCACCTGCAGAACCACTCCTTTATTGGGGGGTGTCTTGCTAATTGCCTATAATTTCCACGTGTTGTCTGTTCCATGTGAAATTGATTGTCAATCAGTGTTCTTCCTGAGTGGACAGTGGGATCTCACACAAGTGTCAGTGACTTGGAGTTACATTGTGTTGTGTTCCCTTTATTTTTTGGGCAGTGTAGTTAAAGGGGTACTCCGGTGAAAACCTTTTTTCTTTTAAATCAACTGGTGCCAGAAAGTTAAACAGATTTGTAAATTACTTCTATTAAAAAATCTTAATCCTTCCTGTACTTATTAGCTGCTGAATACTACAGAGGAAATTCTTTTCTTTTCGGAATGCTCTGATGACATCACGACCACAGTTCTCTCTGCTGACGTTATAATAATAATAATAATAATAATAATAATAATAATAATAATAATGTTTTATTTATTGTTGTCCTTAGTGGGATTTGAACCCAAGTCCCCAGCACTGCAAGGCAGCAGTGCTGACCACTAAGCCACCATGCTGCCCTTAGCATGCATCTGCTCTGCACGTTTGCTAAAATGGACAGAGATGTCAGCAGAGAGCACTGTGCTCGTGATGTCATCAGTGTTGCAAAAAGAAAGGAATTTTCTCTGTAGCATTCAGCAGCTAATAAGTACTGGAAGGATTAAGATTTTTTAATAGAAGTAATTTACAAATATGTTTAACTTTCTGCCACCAGTTGATTTAAAAGAAAAAAGGTTTTCACCGGAGTACCCCTTTAAGTCCCTGGTGACTCTTGGCTTACAGAGATATTGGTGTCTTATTATCAGGTCTGGATTTTTGTGGGATAAAAAGCAGGTTTTATCCCCTTCGTGGGCCGCGCCATGATTTCAGTGTGGTCCTGATCAGCACAGGTGCTGAAGACAGATAATCACTTGGCTTCATAACGAGTCAGTGAGGAGCCTGCACCCCTGCTCTGCCATAGGACTAAAACTGATGGATCCAGTCCCATGAATGGGTTAAAGCATTAACACTTTCCTTGACAGGTTCTTGTTTGGTTGTTTCGATGTCACTTCCTGTAGCGCCGCTTCCTCTCCCCGCTGGGCCTTTCGTGGTTTCCCTGTATAAGTCGGCGGCGGCCGCGTCACTAAATTAAACGAAAATGTATTGTCAGCGGCGTCACCCGTCAGATCAAACCATTATCATTTGGAAATCTGCATCTCGGAGGGTTTGGGGTTTATTTCAAAGAACTGGGACCCCCGTGACCCCCAATACCCGGGGCCGGCGTCCCTGATAACGCCCCCTCACACAGTCACCACTATAATAACTTGTACGTGATAGGAGACGTGTGTATTGTTGTGCTGTATAGTATTATTATTATTGTATATGTGTATTATATAATAGTACTGTATATTGTGTATTATTATATAGTGTATGGCGCTTTACGGTATATTGTGTATTATTTAGTGTATGGCGCTTTACGGTATATTGTGTATTATTATATAGTGTATGGCGCTTTACGGTATATTGTGTATTATATATAGTGTATGGCGCTTTACGGTATATTGTGTATTATTTAGTGTATGGCGCTTTACGGTATATTGTGTATTATTATATAGTGTATGGCGCTTTACGGTATATTGTGTATTATTATATAGTGTATGGCGCTTTACGGTATATTGTGTATTATTATATAGTGTATGGCGCTTTACGGTATATTGTGTATTATATATAGTGTATGGCGCTTTACGGTATATTGTGTATTATATAGTGTATGGCGCTTTACGGTATATTGTGTATTATTGGTATATAGTGTATGGCACTGCATATTGTGTATTATACGGTGATGTGTATTGTGTATTATACGGTGATGTGTGTTGTGTATTATACGGTGATGTGTGTTGTGTATTATACGGTGATGTGTGTTGTGTATTATACGGTGATGTGTATTGTGTATTGTGCGCTATTATACGGTGATGTGTGTTGTGTATTATACGGTGATGTGTATTGTGTATTATACGGTGATGTGTATTGTGCGCTATTATACGGTGATGTGTATTGTGTATTATACGGTGATGTGTGTTGTGTATTATACGGTGATGTGTATTATACGGTGATGTGTGTTGTGTTGTGTATTATACGGTGATGTGTATTGTGTATTATACGGTGATGTGTATTGTGTATTATACGGTGATGGGTATTGTGCGCTATTATACGGTTATGTGTATTGTGCGCTATTATACGGTGATGTGTATTGTGTATTATACGGTGATGTGTATTGTGTATTATACGGTGATGTGTGTTGTGTATTATACGGTGATGTGTATTGTGTATTATACGGTGATGTTTATTGTGCGCTATTATACGGTGATGTGTATTGTGCGCTATTATACGGTGATGGGTATTGTGCGCTATTATACGGTGATGGGTATTGTGCGCTATTATACGGTGATGGGTATTATACGGTGATGTGTATTGTGCGCTATTATACGGTGATGTGTATTATACAGTGATGTGTATTGTGCGCTATTATACGGTGATGGGTATTGTGCACTATTATACGGTGATGGGTATTGTGCACTATTATACGGTGATGGGTATTGTGCGCTATTATACGGTGATGGGTATTGTGCGCTATTATACGGTGATGGGTATTGTGCGCTATTATACGGTGATGGGTATTGTGCGCTATTATACGGTGATGGGTATTGTGCGCTATTATACGGTGATGGGTATTGTGTATTATACGGTGATGGGTATTGTGTATTATACGGTGATGTGTGTTGTGTATTATACGGTGATGTGTGTTGTGTATTATACGGTGATGTGTATTATACGGTGATGTGTATTGTGCGCTATTATACGGTGATGGGTATTGTGCGCTATTATACGGTGATGGGTTATTGTGTATTATACGGTGATGTGTATTGTGTATTATACGGTGATGTGTATTGTGTATTATACGGTGATGTGTATTGTGCGCTATTATACGGTGATGTGTATTGTGTATTATACGGTGATGGGTATTGTGTATTATACGGTGATGGGTATTGTGCGCTATTATACGGTGATGGGTATTGTGTATTATACGGTGATGGGTATTGTGTATTATACGGTGATGTGTGTTGTGTATTATACGGTGATGTGTGTTGTGTATTATACGGTGATGTGTATTATACGGTGATGTGTATTGTGCGCTATTATACGGTGATGGGTATTGTGCGCTATTATACGGTGATGGGTTATTGTGTATTATACGGTGATGTGTATTGTGTATTATACGGTGATGTGTATTGTGTATTATACGGTGATGTGTATTGTGCGCTATTATACGGTGATGTGTATTGTGTATTATACTGTGATGTATTTTGCGCCATTATACGGTGATGTGTATTGTGCGCCATTATACGGTGATGTGTATTGTGTATTATACGGTGATGGGTATTGTGCGCTATTATACGGTGATGTGTATTGTGCGCTATTATACGGTGATGTGTATTGTGCGCTATTATACGGTGATGGGTATTGTGCGCTATTATACGGTGATGGGTATTGTGCGCTATTATACGGTGATGTGTATTGTGTATTATACGGCGATGTGTATTGTGTATTATACGGTGATGTGTGTTGTGTATTATACGGTGATGTGTGTTGTGTATTATACGGTGATGTGTGTTGTGTATTATACGGTGATGTGTATTGTGTATTATACGGTGATGTGTATTGTGTATTATACGGTGATGTGTATTGTGTATTATACGGTGATGTGTATTGTGTATTATACGGTGATGTGTATTGTGTATTATACGGTGATGTGTATTGTGCGCTATTATACGGTGATGTGTATTGTGCGCTATTATACGGTGATGGGTATTGTGCGCTATTATACGGTGATGGGTATTGTGCGCTATTATACGGCGATGTGTATTGTGTATTATGCGGTGATGTGTATTGTGTATTATACGGTGATGTGTGTTGTGTATTATACGGTGATGTGTGTTGTGTATTATACGGTGATGTGTATTGTGTATTATACGGTGATGTGTATTGTGTATTATACGGTGATGTGTATTGTGTATTATACGGTGATGTGTATTGTGTATTATACGGTGATGTGTATTGTGTATTATACGGTGATGTGTATTGTGCGCTATTATACGGTGATGTGTATTGTGCGCTATTATACGGTGATGTGTATTGTGCGCTATTATACGGTGATGTGTATTGTGCGCTATTATACGGTGATGTGTATTGTGCGCTATTATACGGTGATGTGTATTGTGCGCTATTATACGGTGATGTGTATTGTGTATTATACTGTGATGTATTTTGCGCCATTATACGGTGATGTGTATTGTGTATTATACGGTGATGTGTATTGTGTATTATACGGTGATGTGTATTGTGTATTATACAGTGATGTGTATTATACTGTGTGGTGTATTTTGCGCCATTATACGGTGATGTGTATTATACAGTGATGTGTCTTATACTGTGGTGTATTTTGCGCCATTATACGGTGATGTGTATTATACGGTGATGTGTATTGTGCGCTATTATACGGTGATGTGTATTGCGCCATTATACGGTGATGTGTATTTTGCGCCATTATACGGTGATGTGTATTATACGGTGATGTGTATTATACGGTGATGTGTATTATACGGTGATGTGTATTGTGTATTATATGGTGATGTGCATTATACGGTGAGGTGCATTATATGGTGATGTGTATTTTGCGCCATTATACGGTGATGTGTAGTATACTGTGGTGTATTTTGCGCCATTATACGGTGATGTGTATTATACTGTGGTGTATTTTGCGCCATTATACGGTAATGTGTAGTAGTATACTGTGGTGTATTTTGCGCCATTATACGGTGATGTGTAGTATACTGTGGTGTATTTTGCGCCATTATACGGTGATGTGTAGTATACTGTGGTGTATTTTGCGCCATTATACGGTGATGTGTATTTTGCGCCATTATACGGTGATGTGTATTATACTGTGGTGTATTTTGCGCCATTATATGGTGATGTGTATTATACTGTGGTGTATTTTGCGCCATTATACGGTGATGTGTATTTTGCGCCATTATACAGTGATGTGTCTTATACTGTGGTGTATTTTGCGCCATTATACGGTGATGTGTATTTTGCGCCATTATACAGTGATGTGTCTTATACTGTGGTGTATTTTGCGCCATTATATGGTGATGTGTATTATACTGTGGTGTATTTTGCGCCATTATACGGTGATGTGTATTATACGGTGATGTGTATTTTGCGCCATTATACGGTGATGTGTAGTATACTGTGGTGTATTTTGCGCCATTATACGGTGATGTGTCTTATACTGTGGTGTATTTTGCGCCATTATACGGTGATGTGTATTATACGGTGATGTGTATTATACTGTGGTGTATTTTGCGCCATTATACAGTGATGTGTCTTATACTGTGGTGTATTTTGCGCCATTATACGGTGATGTGTATTTTGCGCCATTATACAGTGATGTGTCTTATACTGTGGTGTATTTTGCGCCATTATACGGTGATGTGTATTATACTGTGGTGTATTTTGCGCCATTATACGGTGATGTGTATTATTTTACCTCCTCTTGATAACTTTTGCTGTTGTTTCTCCCCCTCAGGTTTGACTTTGAGGCCTATGGGCGGAGGGCGGCACTGAATGCTGAGGCCTGAGGACCGCTCAGAAGCGCGCTGGGATGTTGCGGCAGAACGGAGGAGGTAACAGGCGTGGTTTGGGATTTTCACGATTTTCTACCTCAAACTTCTTCACCCTCTCGAATTCTTCCACTTGGGGAATGGGGAGAAGCACCAAGAGTAATTCTCTGAGCAGCATCAGCACCGGCTCGGACTGTGAGGGCTCGGTGGTGGAGCCGGAGTACATCATGCAGCTGGTGAACGACGTGCGCAGGTTTGCGGATGTCCTGCTGTATCTGAAGGAAGCCGTCGTGTCTCCAGGTGAGTGCCGCGCTCCATATTGCGCCCGCCGGGGCATCGGAAATCGCTTGTCGCTTATAATTCTTGTGTTGTCGTATGGACCTCCTGGTCTTGACAAATAATTCTCAACCAGGGAGGGGCCTCCAGCTGTTGCAAACGTACAACTCCCAGCACGCCCGGACAGCCGTTGGCTGTCCGGGCATGCTGGGAGTTGTAGTTTTGCATCATCAGGCGACCCCCTTGTTGGGAAACACTGCTGTATAAACATCCTGTGGACTGTGATCTCCCAATAACATTTTGTTTTCAAGTACTCACCGATACCAATTGCAGATATAGATAGATATATAATAATATTATTAATAATAATATTATAAAAATAATAATTATAAATAAAAAATAATTATAAATAATAATATTATAAAAAAATAATTATAAATAATATTATAAAAAAATAATTATAAATAAAAAATTATAAATAATAATTAATAATCATTAATAATAATAAATAATATATTCACAACAGCTGGAGCCTCCCTTGTAGGGAAACACTGGTCTAAAGCCTCCTTTGCTGCCAAATGAAAAAAAAAAATTTATATAAAATTTTTATTTTCTTTTTTTTCATTTGGCAGCAAAGGAGGCTTTAGACCAGTGTTTCCCTACAAGGGAGGCTCCAGCTGTTGCGAATTTACAACTCTACAGACAAATGCTGTACAGGAATACTGGGGATTGTACGCTGGTTGGGAAACACTGCTCTAGACTTGTGATGCTTAGGGCAAGACTTGAACCTGAGGCCCTCACTGACACTCATATTTAAGATATACCCCCAGTTGTTAGGGAGGACCCCCCCAAATTAGGTAGAAGCCCCTAGTAGTTAGGTTTGTAGGTAATCCCCCCTATTAGGTGGTAGCCCCCAGTAGGCATGCTGGGAGTTGTAGTTTTGCAACCACTGGAGGCTCCCTGATTGGGGGACACGGATCTAGAGGAACCAATTGTGAGAACCGATGAGGACGGACCCCGAAGATTTTAGCGCTCCTCCTCTGGTGATGTCCGGTGGTCTCCTCTGTGGTCTCGTCTCCTGGTGATGTTTGGGGGTCTCCTCGGGTCTCGTCTCCTGGTGATGTTTGGTGGTCTTGTCTCCTGGTGATGTTTGGTGGTCTTGTCTCCTGGTGATGTTTGGTGGTCTCCTTGTTTGGGGGTCTCCTTGTTTGGGTGGTCTCCTCCCCTGGTGGGGTTGGGTGGTCTCCTCCCCTGGTGGGGTTGGGTGGTCTCCTCCCCTGGTGATGTCCGGTGGTCTCCTCCCCTGATGATGTCCGGTGGTCTCCTCCCCTGGTGATGTCCGGTGGTCTCCTCTCCTGGTGATGTCCGGTGGTCTCGTCTCCTGGTGATGTCGGGTGGTCTCGTCTCCTGGTGGTGATTGGTGGTCTCGTCTCCTGCTGGTGATGTCCGGTGGTCTCCTCTCCTGGTGATGTCCGGTGGTCTCGTCTCCTGGTGATGTCGGGTGGTCTCGTCTCCTGGTGGTGATTGGTGGTCTCGTCTCCTGCTGGTGATGTCCGGTGGTCTCCTCTCCTGGTGATGTCCGGTGGTCTCGTCTCCTGGTGATGTCCGGTGGTCTCGTCTCCTGGTGATGTCGGGTGGTCTCGTCTCCTGGTGGTGATTGGTGGTCTCGTCTCCTGCTGGTGTTGTTCGGTGGTCTCGTCTCTGGCGCTCATTAGCCGCAATTATTTGTGCTTGAGTGTTTGATCCCTGAGAGACTCTTCAGCAGATGCGACACTTCTCGGCTATTGACAGCGTTCTGGTCACTTTCCAAGTCTTGTCTGTGAAGCAGAACATTAAGGCGGCAGAGAGCGAGTGGTTAACAAAGTGCTCAGAATCTGCTGGTGATGACCGCGCCATTATCTCTGATGTCCGTGTAAGAAAGTGTGAAACGATTAGAGCTGCAGACCCGTCCTGTCCATTGCTCTATGTGAGGAATCAGGTCCCCATCCCGTCCGTTGCTCTATGTGAGGCCCCAGACCCCCGTCCCGTCCATTGCTCTTTGTGAGGCCCCAGACCCCCGTCCCGTCCATTGCTCTATGAGGCCTCAGATCCCCGTCCCGTCCATTGCTCTATGTGAGGCCTCAGACCCCGTCCCGTCCATCGCTCTATGAGGCCTCAGACCCCCGTCCCGTCCCGTCCATTGCTCTATGTGAGGCCTCAGATCCCCGTCCCGTCCATTGCTCTATGTGAGGCCTCAGACCCCGTCCCGTCCATTGCTCTATGTGAGGCCTCAGACCCCCGTCCCGTCCATTGCTCTATGAGGCCTCAGATCCCCGTCCATTGCTCTATGTGAGGCCTCAGACCGCGTCCCGTCCCGTCCATTGCTCTGTGAGGCCTCAGACCCCGTCCCGTCCATTGCTCTTTGTGAGGCCCCAGACCCCCGTCCCGTCCATTGCTCTTTGTGAGGCCCCAGACCCCCGTCCCGTCCATTGCTCTTTGTGAGGAATCAGGTCCCCGTCCCGTCCATTGCTCTATGAGGCCTCAGACCCCGTCCCGTCCATTGCTCTATGTGAGGCCTCAGACCCCGTCCCGTCCATTGCTCTATGTGAGGCCTCAGATCCCCGTCCCGTCCATTGCTCTATGAGGCCTCAGATCCCCGTCCCGTCCATTGCTCTATGTGAGGCCTCAGACCCCGTCCCGTCCTGTCCATTGCTCTATGTGAGGCCTCAGACCCCGTCCCGTCCATTGCTCTGAGGCCTCAGACCCCCGTCCATTGCTCTATGTGAGGCCTCAGACCCCCGTCCCGTCCATTGCTCTATGTGAGGCCTCAGACCCCCGTCCCGTCCATTGCTCTATGTGAGGCCTCAGACCCCCGTCCCGTCCCGTCCATTGCTCTATGTGAGGCCTCAGACCCCCGTCCCGTCCATTGCTCTATGAGGCCTCAGATCCCTGTCCATTGCTCTATGTGAGGCCTCAGACCGCGTCCCGTCCCGTCCATTGCTCTGTGAGGCCTCAGACCCCGTCCCGTCCATTGCTCTTTGTGAGGCCCCAGACCCCCGTCCCGTCCATTGCTCTTTGTGAGGCCCCAGACCCCCGTCCCGTCCATTGCTCTTTGTGAGGAATCAGGTCCCCGTCCCGTCCATTGCTCTATGAGGCCTCAGACCCCGTCCCGTCCATTGCTCTATGTGAGGCCTCAGATCCCCGTCCCGTCCATTGCTCTATGAGGCCTCAGACCCCGTCCCGTCCATTGCTCTATGTGAGGCCTCAGATCCCCGTCCCGTCCATTGCTCTATGAGGCCTCAGATCCCCGTCCCGTCCATTGCTCTATGTGAGGCCTCAGACCCCGTCCCGTCCATTGCTCTATGTGAGGCCTCAGACCCCGTCCCGTCCATTGCTCTGAGGCCTCAGACCCCCGTCCCGTCCATTGCTCTATGTGAGGCCTCAGACCCCCGTCCCGTCCATTGCTCTATGTGAGGCCTCAGACCCCGTCCCGTCCATTGCTCTATGTGAGGCCTCAGACCCCGTCCCGTCCATTGCTCTTTGTGAGGCCTCAGACCCCGTCCCGTCCATTGCTCTATGTGAGGCCTCAGACCCCCGTCCCGTCCATTGCTCTATGTGAGGCCTCAGATCCCCGTCCCGTCCATTGCTCTATGAGGCCTCAGATCCCCGTCCCGTCCATTGCTCTATGTGAGGCCTCAGACCCCGTCCCGTCCATTGCTCTGAGGCCTCAGACCCCCGTCCCGTCCATTGCTCTATGTGAGGCCTCAGACCCCCGTCCCGTCCATTGCTCTATGTGAGGCCTCAGACCCCGTCCCGTCCATTGCTCTATGTGAGGCCTCAGACCCCGTCCCGTCCATTGCTCTTTGTGAGGCCTCAGACCCCGTCCCGTCCATTGCTCTATGTGAGGCCTCAGACCCCCGTCCCGTCCATTGCTCTATGTGAGGCCTCAGACCCCTGTCCATCGCCCTCTTTGATGCCTCAGACCCCCGTCCATCGCTCTGAGGCCTCAGACCCCGTCCATCGCCCTCTTTGATGCCTCAGACCCCCGTCCCGTCCATTGCTCCATGTGATATATATATAAGCTATTTAGGTTACCTGTGATTTGTTGCGGTGTATATGGTGCTCGGCGTCTCGTGGTGTTTGTGAACTTGGTTGATTTCCAGTGTATAAATATGTGATGTTTACTTTGCAGCTTAACCCACAGAGCAGCCGTCCCCAACCTGTGACTCTCCTGTTTTAGTTTTGCAACAGCTGGAGGCATCCTGGTTGGGAAACACTGCTCTGATATAACGCTGAATAATATATATACATTGTACTGATGTGTTGGGTATTGTTACCCCCGTCTGATGTGTAGACCCTGCCATGTTCTGTACGTCCCGGTCCCATAGTTTCCTATGATGTCCCCTCCTGGAGCGGGGGATGGAGATGATGAGAGGTAATGTGTGTGTGACTGGAGGCCGATCACCGGACCCTCTGATCAGAAGAACGGGGTCCTGTGCAGTCATGGGGTATATACTGAGACACTCATGGAGGTCGGAGGGGACGGACCCCTGACCATCAGACTCTGTAGAATCTGCGAAATGTTGTTCCCCCTGAAGTCAATGGGGAGCAAAATCAACTGGTGGATCCTCCACTGTGAACATCGTCTTTGTATCCGGAGTAATATCCACCCGGAAAAATCCTGAGCGGTTATCGTGCATGCGGCAGGCGCCTACTAAATCGTGCGTCCTAAAATGTGCCGTCTCCATCGACTTCTATGTGTCGATTCCTATGAATGAAAGTGTTGAGTCTGGAATTAGAATTCCTGCTGCACCGTGCACACGGCCCAATGATCGCAGTGTGCACGGGGCAGCAGAGTCCCATTGAAAACAATAGGAGGCTGCTGCATTGGAATTTCCGAGTGGAATATTTCCGCCCTACGACTGCGCCTTTTAAAGAGGTATTTCAGTGCTCCAGCGTTCTGAACATTTATTTTTCAGAGCGCTTGGAACCGGAGGCAGTGATCGTGACGTCACTCCCTGCCCCCTCCATTCATGTCTATGGGAGGGGGCGTGTCGACAGACACGCCCCCTCCCATAGACATGAATGGAGGGGGCGCGGTGTGACGTCACGAGGGGGCGAGGCTGTGACATCAGGACTACTACAGGAACCCTGCGTTTGTTTAGAACGCCGGGTGCTGCAGAAGATCGCAGGGGGACCCCCTTGATCAGACATCTTATCCCTATTCTTTGGAGACAAAATGTCTAGCAGCGGAGTACCCCGCCCGGACATCCCGCACATTTGAGGGATTATCGCCGTCCTTTCTTTCTGCGGAAGCCAGAATAATGATTTCCGTGATAGATACACAGCGTGCGCATTCTGCAGCAGAATCCCATTGAAATTAGTGGGAATGTCTGAGCAGAATATTCCCGCTGAATGTTGCCCTGATATCCCGCCGCGTGAATGTGGCCATAGACGGCAATGCAGTCTGGGTGGAAATCCGCCAAAAGAATGAACATGTATCCCGAGTCGTGAATTTCCGCTGCGGGGTGTAAACTTTGCAGGAGAATTCCGATGAAACGCAAAGGCAGAAATTCAGCAATGTGGACGGGGGCCCCAACACGGTCTTTTGATTTGGCCCCTGACTGCTCAGTAGGGGGACACTATAGAAGATCTTCTCGGACCCGGACGTTTCTAAAGCTGAGGCCTGACCCAGAACCGAACTGGTTAAATGTGTTGCGGGACATTAGAGATGAGGGATTTTCCAGGTGTTGCGCCTCCGATCTGCGCTGACCCTGCGGAGGTTATCTGTTCTCCTGTGTATGTTATCACGTAACCAGAGGGCAGGGCCCGTCCAACCTGTTCTCTACCCTTCAACTGCCCAGTAACTTAGAAACTTATCTCCAGCCTTGTGACCTCCCTGCCCGCAGAACCTTTCTCCATACATAGGGGGCGTCCTCATGGGGCTCCAGATCAGCCAGCGGTACGAACAGCCGCAACAAGAGTCCAGGATTTGTCCATATGGATGCGTCGGGGCTCTTTTCCTAGTCTGAGGTATTTTTTTTTGTCCAGTAGATCAGTCTTTTGCAACCAGGGTGCCTCCAGCTGTTGCAAAACTACAACTCCCAGCGTGCCCGGACAGCCAAAGGCTGTCCGTGCATGCTGGGAGTTGTAGTTTTGCAACAGCTGGAGGCACTCTGGTTGCCAAACAGTACAACTCCCAGTTTTATTTTATTTCTTTAACCAGTAGATCAGTGTTTTGCAATTGGAGTGCCTCCAGCTGTTGCAAAACTGCAACATCAGCATGCCCAGTAATCACCATAATAACTCTGTAACCAGTAGATCAGTGTTTTGCAATTAGAGTGCCTCCAGCTGTTGCAAAACTGCAACATCAGCATGCCCAGTAATAACCATAATAACTCTGTAACCAGTAGATCAGTGTTTTGCAATCAGAGCATCTCCAGCTGTTGCAAAACTACAACTCCCAGCATGTCCTGTAATAACCATATCACCTCTGTAACCAGTAGATCAGTGTTTTGCAACAGCTGGAGGCACCCTGGTTGCCAAACTGCATATCCAGTAATAACCAAATTACCTCTATAACCAGTAGATCAGTGTTTTGCAATCAGAGCATCTCCAGCTATTGCAAAACTACAACTCCCAGCATGTCCTGTAATAACCATATCACCTCTGTAACCAGTAGATCAGTGTTTTGCAACAGCTGGAGGCACCCTGGTTGCCAATCTACAGCTCCCAGCATGTCCAGTCATAACCAAATTACCTCTATAACCAGTAGATCAGTGTTTTGCAACCAGAGCATCTCCAGCTGTTAAAAAAACTACAACTCCCAGCATGCCCGGACAGCCGAAGGCTGTCCAGGCATGCTGGGAGTTGTAGTTTTGCAACAGCTGGAGGCACACTGGTTGCAAAATCCTGCATTAAGTAAACTAGAATAGTCGTTCCGGCTCTGCAGATGGTCTCCTCCCGGCGGCGCGGGTCCGGTCTATTGTGTGGTTACTACATCGAGGCGTTGCCCACAGATGCCCCGCGAATGCTTCCCAGCTAAGTCTTTCATTTCTTACGGATTTGAGCGGCTTTAGTGTCCAAACAGAAGGATTTACCAGGAATTTACCCTAAATAAAAGTTATGAAGTGACCCGGAGTAAAATTACAGCAGATCAAAGAGCTGAAGGTTAGTGGGCTGAATAAATGGCGTATACGGGCAGCAGGTATATGCAGAGCGCGTGCTGGAAGAGGCACAGTACTATAGAGCGCCACAATAATTCTTAAAGTGTACCTGTCATTTCAGGATGCACTGTCCTGTGTGTACATGAGGAGCAGCACCATTTCTGGCCATTATATCAGTTTTATATGGGATTTTTCAGGAGATTTCTGCTCTGTAGGCTTCATCTGTAATTTTTAGTTCTCCCAGAACTGGTGGGTGGAGCTCCCTCCTCCCCTCTCCATAGACTTGTATTGCCTGTCTGGAGCTCCCCCCTCCATAGACTTGTATTGCCTGTCAGGAGCCCCCCCCCCCCCCCCCTATAGACTTGTATTGCCTCTCAGGAGCCCCCCCCCTATAGACTTGTATTGCCTGTCAGGAGCCCCCCCCCCCTATAGACTTGTATTGCCTGTCAGGAGCCCCCCCCCCCCCTATAGACTTGTATTGCCTGTCAGGAGCCCCCCCCCCTATAGACTTGTATTGCCTGTCAGGAGCCCCCCCCCCCCCCATAGACTTGTATTGCCTGTCAGGAGCTCCCCCCCTCCATAGACTTGTATTGCCTGTCAGGAGCCCCCCCCCCACCCCCCCATAGACTTGTATTGTCTGTCAGGAGCCCCCCCCCCCCCCTATAGACTTGTATTGCCTGTCAGGAGCCCCCCCCCCCCCCTATAGACTTGTATTGCCTGTCAGGAGCCCCCCCCCCCCTATAGACTTGTATTGCCTGTCAGGAGCTCCCCCCCCCCCATAGACTTGTATTGCCTGTCAGGAGCTCCCCCCCTCCATAGACTTGTATTGCCTGTCAGGAGCCCCCCCCCCCACCCCCCCATAGACTTGTATTGCCTGTCAGGAGCTCCCCCCCTCCATAGACTTGTATTGCCTGTCAGGAGCCCCCCCCCCCATAGACTTGTATTGTCTGTCAGGAGCTCCCCCCCCCCCCCTATAGACTTGTATTGTTTGTCTTGCAGACACAGGACAAAGTAGAGCTGAGTGGAATACAGTCTCACAATAGATTAGTTATAGTTATGACCATAGTCTGCGACAGTCTCCATTATTGCAGAAGTCTCCACCAAATGTCCATACGTAGATAACTCGGGTCAGATTATCCATCAGCAAATGTCTTCAGATTTTTCTCTGGAAATCATGGGTCATAGGGGCGGAGTCATCATTGCAGAGTCATCAGGGCGGTCTCCAGAGTGGATAAACATTGACGCTTTTTTGTGTATGTATGTATATATATATTATATTTAAAAAAATTTAAATAAAAATTTTAATTTATTTTTTATTTTACAATATTGTTACATTATTTAAAAAATGTAATATATAAAAAATATTTTTTTAATATATACACATATCTGTGTGTGTGGTATATATGTATATATGTGTATATATATTTATCTTTCTCCCCTATATACGGTATCTTTCTTTCTCCCCATCTATCTATATATAGAAACTTTAAAATAGAAAAAAAAAAAAAGAAAAAAATGAATAAAGAATAAAATAAATGTATAATTTTTAACCATTCTTCGACCATTTTAATCTGAAATCTGGAGCCCGGACGGGTGGGTGTGAACGCCCCTTTACTCCGCAGCTGTTGGGGCCGGATCCCCTCCTAATCCTTTGACGTCGCCCGTCACTCCTTCACCTCCGTCTCCCCAGATGGAATTTTTTCTTTTATCGCTTCGCTTATTATTATTTCTCCGAGGATAATTTTGAGATGTTTCTGATAGATGAAAGGCGAGCGGAGGAATTTGTGGGTTAGTGGAGCGACCGCCCGCGTCCCTCCCCCCCACCACATAGCCGGCATTCCTCCACTACAAACCTCCACTTGTTGCTATAGAGACCGGAACCGACAGGCAGGAGGCGAAAAAAAAACGCTGCAAAACTTACCGGATTATGCGGCGCGGAAAAAAAACAAACAAACAAACCTGGATTTGTTGGAACGAAAAGGGTTAAATAAGCAGAATGGAAATTAAACAATATGTAAAATACTAAAATAAAAAATAAATAAATAAAATAAAACCGCTCTTACAATAGCCGCCATAATAGAGAAAGAAATCACGTCTCCGAGCGAATTCACACGCGGCAGATTTGTTTCAAATGAACAGAAAAATTGCAGAAATTTCCGCAGCGATTCTGCTGTGTGTGAATTTAACCTCAGGGCCTGTTCACACATGCCGGATACGCTTTAATGTTTCGCCGCAGCAGTTAATTGCAAAAATGCGTCAAAAATCTGCAGCATTTCAGCCCCCTGTGAACTTTTCCTTACATAAGATTGTTAATGTAATATCTTATTGCTGTGTTGTTCCAAGCAGTGGGTCTCCAGCTGTTGCAAATCTACAACTCCCAGCATGCCCGGACAGCCGTTGGCTGTCCGGGCATGCTGGTAGTTGTAGTTTTGCAACAGCTGGAGGCCCGCTACTTGGGAAACACTGCTCTAAATTAATGTCATCCAACTGTTGGCCCAACTTATGTTGCAGAACTACAACTCCCACCATGTTCTCATCAATGTTGTGGCCCCTGGGGCCCCATAATATCAGCATGTTCGTTATTTCCGACCGTGAATGATTTTTCACCTGGCGGTGGCGGCGGCGAGTGTTTACGCTGCTCGTTCAGGAGCGGATTATGGGATTAGAGGCGACTTGTTGTTTCAACTCAGTAAAAAAATTGACTTTCTGGCCGACTTGTCCTTATTTGTCACCGCGCTAAAGATATTCCGGGTTATTGTATCTCAAAATATTTTATAAAATTGGGAGGTGGGGAGGTATGGGTGCTCCCCCTGCAGGATGGGGGGTGTGGGCGCTCCCCCTGTAGGAGGGGGGGGGGGTTATGGGTGCTCCTCCTGTAGGATGGGGGGGGGAGGGGTTATGGGGGCTCCACCTGTAGGATTGGGGGGGGGGGGGGGGGGGTTATGGTCGCTCCTCCTGTAGGATGGGGGGGGGGGGGTTATGGGTGCTCCTCCTTTAGGATAGGGAGGTATGGGCGCTCCTCCTGTAGGATGGGGGGAGGGGGGTTTATAGGCAGGCGCTCTTCCTGTAGGATGGGGGGGTATGGGCGCTCCTCCTGTAGGATGGGGGGGTATGGGCGCTCCTCCTGTAGGATGGGGGGTATGGGCGCTCCTCCTGTAGGATGGGGGGTATGGGCGCTGCTCCTGTAGGATGGGGGGTGTATGGGCGCCCCTCCTGTAGGATGGGGAGGTATGGGCGCTCCTCCTCTAAGATGGGGGGGGGGGGGGGTTTATGGGCGCTCCTCCTGTAGGATGGGGGGTGTATGGGCGCCCTCCTGTTGGATGGGGGGTGTATGGGCGCTCCTCCTGTAGGATGGGGGGTGTATGGGCGCTCTTCCCGTAGGATGGGGAGGTATGAGCGCTCCTCCTGTAGGATGGGGGGTGTATGGGTGCTCCTCCTGTAGGATGGGGAGGTATGAGCGCTCCTCCTGTAGGATGGGGGGTGTATGGGTGCTCCTCCTGTAGGATGGGGGGTGTATGGGCGCTCCTCCTGTAGGATGGGGGGTGTATGGGCGCTCCTCCTGTAGGATGGGGGGTGTATGGGCGCTCCTCCTGTAGGATGGGGGGTGTATGGGCGCTCCTCCTGTAGGATGGGGGGTGTATGGGCGCTCCTCCTGTAGGATGGGGGGTGTATGGGCGCTCCTCCTGTAGGATGGGGGGTGTATGGGCGCTCCTCCTGTAGGATGGGGGGTGTATGGGCGCTCCTCCTGTAGGATGGGGGGTGTATGGGCGCTCCTCCTGTAGGATGGGGGGTGTATGGGCGCTCCTCCTGTAGGATGGGGGGTGTATGGGCGCTCCTCCTGTAACGTTCTAATCAAACGAGACGTCTCCATAGAACATAATGTGACCTAAACCACTGGCTGCGTCTGGGATATCAAAGGGGCAATTATAAGGAAATGAGGGGTTAGGGGGGGGACACTTAAACCTGACAGTGCTGAAGCCGAGCAAATACAAAGAGCGGCCATTATGGTTTATGGCTTTATTGATGTCTGTGGGAACGGTCTGGACAGCTGTCTGCTACGTGTGAGCGCCCCCCCCCCCCCAGTGTCCGTGACCTTCACCTATAGGGCAGTGCTCTCCCACCTGGGGTCCCCCAGCTGTTGCCTCTGGTGTTCCAGGCATTCTGGGAGTTGTAGTTTGGCAGGTTTGTGTATTAGAGCGCCTCCATCCTGCCTGTGGTCGCAGTCCTACGCCCAGCGGTGCGGTCAGGACGCCGTCTCTCGCGCTCTATACTTTGTGTCCCGTCTTTCTGTTCCCACCAGAAATAGTTCAGCTACTTGTTCAAACAGGAGTTTCTCCGTCCTGCGGATTGTTGTGTTTCTGAGGAATTTAGGGTCTGACGCCGCGTCCCGAGATGATGGGGGTTGATCTATACTTGTATACGGTATGAGATGGATTCGCTCGCTTCGTTTTCCCCATTATAGCGCGTTCTTGTGTATACTCGGCGCAGACCGATCTTCAACCTCATACTATTTACATTTAATTTTTATATTTTTTTTTAATGTATTTATGTTTCCAATAAACTGTTAAAAATTTTATCAATGGTTTTATGAGGTAGAAAAATAACGATTATTTCAGGGTAGAGGTCGAAGTCAAATGTCAACCGCAATATGAAAGGATATGGGGGAGATTTATCAAAACCTGTTCAGAGGAAAAGTAGCTGAGTTGCCCATAGCAACCAATCAGATCGCTTCTTTCATTTTTAACAAGACCTCTGTAAAATGAAAGCAGGGATCTGATTGGTTGCTATGGGCAACTCAGCAACTTTTCCTTTGCGTAGGTTTTGATAACTCTCCCCCATAGGAGACACTGTGCAAAGGGAAAGTTACCCAGTTTCCCATAGCAACCAATCAGATCGCTTCTTTCATTTTACAGAGGTCTTGTTAAAAATGAAAGCAGCGATCTGATTGGTTGCTATGGGCAACTTTTCCTCTGGACAGGTTTTGATAAATCTTCCCCATAGTTTTCAAACAACAAAGCGAGGGACAAACCAACGTAAGGCTGGGTTCACACCACGATATTTCTATACAGTTTTTGGATAAGTTTAAAAGAAAAGGAAAAAAAACAAAACCATATGCAACCGTACAGCAAACCGTGGCCATAGACTTTCCATTCAAAACCGTATGCACCATAATGTATACGGTTGTCTCCGTTTTTCAAAGCACATGTTTTATTTTTTATTTTTTGTTTTTTGTTTTTTTCTGGTCAGAAAACCTTAGCCTACCACTGTTTTTGGTCCGGGTGAAAAACCATATTAAACCATATACGTTTTTTTTTTTTTAACATGGGAGTCAATGGGAACCATACAGACCTGTATGTCCGTACTGTTGCATCCGGTTTGCACCATACGGTTTTTGACTTTGCACAGTTTTTTTTCTTGGAATTTTCATCAAACAAGTGAAACTTTATTCATAATGGAGTGAAAAGTTCAAAACCTATACATTTTTTTTTTCTTAAAAAACAGATGCAACCGGACATCATTTATCAAACCGTATACAGACAAAACTTTGTACACACGTTGTGATACAGTTTAGTCAGGTTTTGAGGAATCCAATTTTTTATCAAACGCCCAATAAAAAAACTGCATTGCAAAAATGTGGTGTGAACCCGGCCTAATAAACCAAGATGGCTGCCCTCAGGGACTTCCAACTCAGTACAGCGCTGCCAAGAGGTCACCCGACTTATGTATATTGGCCCTGATTTACTAAGACTGTTGTGTAGGTTTCTTTGTGGGTTTTAATTCCCTACAATTTATTTTCCACGGTATTTACTAAGGTTTCCCTACATTTTCCACTTTTCTTACATTTTCTTTTTTTTTTTCTTTCTTTTACACATGTTCTGATCTGTCGGGTTTTCCTCAGCTGAAATCCACCACATTTTCTGTGGAAACCTTAGTAAATATGTTGGTTTTTTGTGTGAAAATGTCGGGAACACTCCACTTTTCGGTAACCACACCCCCTTTCCCACCAAATGTCCACGCCCCTTATTTTGGGTTTTCTTAGCAAAATGGAGAGTTAGGCTGGGTTCAGATGACGTTTTTCCCCATACGGGGGCGCATACGGCAGGGGGGGGGGGGGGGGAGCTAAAAACTTGCTCTCCCGTATCCTACTGTATGCGCTCCCGTATCCTACTGTATGCGCTCCCGTATGGAATTAATTTCAATGAGCCGTCCGGAGTAAACCGGTCGGCTAATTTTTTTCCCCCTATATGCGGTTTTCTACCGGACCTAAAACCGTGGTTAACTACGGTTTTAGGTACGGTAGAAAACCGCATACAGGGGAAAATGAGCCGACCGGTTCACTCCGGACGGCTGATTGAAATGAATTACATACGGGAGCGCAAGTTTTTAACTACCCCACCCCCCCCCCCCCCTGCCGTATGCGCTCCTGTATGGGGAAAAACGTGACGTGAACCCAGGCCTAGTCGGGGTTTTTTCAATTCTGGCGCAGACAGAATTTCTGGCACAATGCGCCAGAAAGTGGCGCACAACCCGACAAAACGTGTCGGGTTTGCAATAGTAAATGACGGCCACTGTGTATAATACTGCGCATAAAACTGCCTCCTCAGCTGTATCTCACTTACAACTAGGGGGCGCCTGTGGCGCCCCCTAGTTGTGAGTGAGATACAGCTGAGGAGGCCGTTTTATACAGCTGTGTTCACACCACCACTCTCCCTATATGTATGCATGTTCAACTGAGCGGAGTATGCATGTGTCGCCAACGTGGAGAGGTGAGTAGAGGCTGCCTGACATGCTGGGAGGTGCAGTTTTGAACAGCTGGAGGTGCACTGGTTGGGGAAACACTGTATTAGATGCTGGCTGAACCCTCGCCCTATATGAATGCACTTTTCCCCGACTCTTCTCCCGCATTAGATCGGTGGTCTCCGGAATGTAGACCTCCAGATATTGCACAACTACAGCTCTGAGCCTGCGCTTCCCCTTAATGCCGGACGTCCTGTCTGTGGGTGAAGAACAGATGGAGGTTTTTGGTTCCTTTTCTCTTTGATTCGTCTTCTCTGCAGATGGAGATAATATCAGAATCTCTGAACCTTCTTTTGCCAGAATTAGAAAGGATTGAGATGCGCCAATAAATCTCAGGTCCGCCGACGGGAAGTGTCAACAGGATCAGGCGGCCGTATAGGATCGGACATGGTGGATATCAGCTGCCTGATCCTATAAAGGGGTACTCTGGTGGAAAACTTTTTATTTATTTATTTTTTTATTCTTTTTTTATCAACTGGTGCCAGAAAGTTAAACAGATTTGTAAATTACTTCTATTAAAAAATCTTAATCCTTCCAGTACTTATCAGCTGCTGAATACTACAGAGGAAATTATTTTCTTTTTGGAACACAGTGCTCTCTGCTGACATCTCTGTCCATTTTAGGAACTGTTCAGAGCAGCATATGTTTGCTATGGGGATTTTCTCCTACTCTGGACAGTTCTTAAAATGGACAGAGGTGTCAGCAGAGAGCACGGTGTTCCAAAAAGAAAATAATTTCCTCTGTAGTATTCAGCGGCTAATAAGTACTGGAAGGATTAAGATTTTTTAATAGAAGTAATTTACAAATCTGTTTAACTTTCTGGCACCAGTTGATATAAAAAAAAAAAAAAAAAAAAAAAAATTCCACCGGAGTACCCCTTTAACGTTCGATAAATCCTGGGGCAGTGGAGTCAGGAAAAGGCATAAGGGTCTGGATGCTTCCTATTAACAACTCACGGACAATCGGCAAAACTGAGCATACATGTGTAGGGGGAAGATGCGAGAGACACCACGGTCTGCTTAATGCCAGCTTTCAATCCTCTTCCCCTAAGTTACACATACACCCTTAACCAAATTGAGCGTGCATTTGAAAAGGAGGGTGCGTAAGAGATTGCTGTTTGCTTAAAGGGGTACTCCGGTGCTTAGACATCTTATCCCCGATCCAAAGGATAGGAGATAAGATGCCTGATCGGGGGAGTCCCGCCGCTGGGGACCCCCATGATCTTGCACGCGGCACCCCGTTTGTAATCAGTCCCTGAGCATGTTCGCTCTGGGACTGATTAATGGCGACTACAGGGCGGGCGGCGTGTGAAGTCACGGCTCCGCCCCCGTGTAACGTCACGCTCCGCCCCTCAATGCAAGCCTACGGGAGGGGGCATGACATTATATAAATAATGTACATTCAACTCAGCTGAGCATGCATGTGTCGTTAATGGAGAGAGATAAGTAGGACAAAGGCTGTGCGGGCATGCTGAGAGTTGGTTTTGCAGCAGCTGGAGACACCCTGCATGGGTAACACTGCGCTAATGGGATGCACTGAAGGCTGTTTGGGCATGCTGGTAGTTGTAGCTTTGCAACAGCTGGAGGCACAATGGTTGAGAAGCACCAATATAGACACTGCCTTTGGCTTTCCGGGCATGCTGGGAGTTGTGTGTATATATATATATATATATATATATATATATATATATATATATATATATAAATAATGTACATTCAACTCAGGTGAGCATGCATGTGTCGTCAATGGAGAGAGATAAGTAGGACAAAGGCTGTGCGGGCATGCTGAGAGTTGGTTTTGCAGCAGCTGGAGACACCCTGCATGGGTAGCACTGCGCTAATGGGATGCACTGAAGGCTGTTTGGGCATGCTGGTAGTTGTAGCTTTGCAACAGCTGGAGGCACCCTGGTTGGGAAACACTGCATATTGTAACACATACGTTTTTTTGGCATACAAGCTGTGGTGACCCCCGGGGTCAGACACGTTAGTCTCGGTCAGGGCTATGACCCCAACTACTGTGCAGGCATGCTGGGGCTTGTAGTTTTGCAACAGCTGTGCGCTATAGAAAGAGCTACCCCCAAATACAGCAAATAAAGTTTAGTCCGAGGAGCCCGCCATTCACCACAGACCCCGCTACACAAATGTCGCCATCTTCTTTCGTCTTGTGCATCGCCGACCCCCCCACACACCATATAATATGGCCTCGCGCTCGGTGCCGCGGCCCCCGTACTGTAGTCCGTATTGTTTATCAGCAGCAGAAAATGAAATAAGATTATAAGTTGCGATAATGTATTCCGGAGATTAAGATGCATGAGCGAGCACGTCTAGGACGGACGGGAGAGGAATCCGCAGCCTCATAAATACAAAAGATGGAGGAATGCGGCGGCATACAGCATATTGAGATGGAAGCATGAAAAGCCGCATTGTGGTGGTCTCCTCCGGGGGTGGGGAGCGGAGCCATCGATGAATCTCAATGTCGGCGGACGCTGGAGCTGCCATTAAACGGATGAGATCATGTGACTAATCTGTAGGTTCAGGACGACGTTCGCTGCCTTTACCCTTTAATTAAAGGGAATAAAGGGGGACAGGAGAAGATCCGGGTATGCTGGTGTCCGGAGCGCCCGCGGCTGAATGGGGGTGAAACCCGTAGGATCCACCGGGGCAGGGAACATTATCCGCATTGGATTCATCCTACAAATGCGCAAAAAAAAAGGAAAAAAAAATCTAAAAATTAAAAAATTTTCAATTGTGTTATTTGATATTTTATTTTAATTCATTTGGTGTTTAGGCGAGAAATTGACCTCCATGGTGCGTTATACAATTCTCAGGCCGCGGTCACATTGCGTTCAGTGCTGCGCTAGAGATAATATAATGTATTTTTGTGTGTGTTTATGTATATAATATATACACACAGTGATCCCTCAACTTACTATGGCCTCAACATACAATAGTTTCAACATACAATGGTCTTTTCTGGACCATTGTAACTTGAAACCAGACTCAACATACAATGCTATAAAATCTGCGATGCGTGTCAATGGCTGGAAGAACCGACCAATCAGAATGGATATTTCACTGGTAAAACCCATGTATTCCTGAAGTGTATGCACTGACTGGTGTCTGGTAGCGCCCCCTACAGTACAGGGAGGTATTACATGTTCTGTACTCTTTACCTGTATTACTGAAGTGTATGCACTGACTGGTGTCTGGTAGCGCCCCCTACAGTACAGGGAGGTTTTACATGTTCTGTACTCTTTACCTGTATTACTGAAGTGTATGCACTGACTGGTGTCTGGTAGCGCCCCCTACAGTACAGGGAGGTATTACATGTTCTGTACTCTTTACCTGTATTACTGAAGTGTATGCACTGACTGGTGTCTGGTAGCGCCCCCTACAGTACAAGGAGGTATTACATGTTCTGTACTCTTTACCTGTATTACTGAAGTGTATGCACTGACTGGTGTCTGGTAGCGCCCCCTACAGTACAGGGAGGTATTACATGTTCTGTACTCTTTACCTGTATTACTGAAGTGTATGCACTGACTGGTGTCTGGTAGCGCCCCCTACAGTACAGGGAGGTATTACATGTTCTGTACTCTTTACCTGTGCCAGGGTTAGCTGCTCCTTTGGGCATCAGGTGAGGGCGGCTCCATGTTCCTTTTTTTTTTTTTTTTAGGACATTGCATGTTCTGTACAGGACCCTAAAGAAGCTTCTGTCCTCTACATAGACCAGTGTTTCCCAAAGAGGTTGCGTCCAGCTGTTACAAAACTACAACTCCCAGCATGCCCGGACAGCCTTTGGCTGTCCGGGCATTCTGGGAGTTGTAGTTTTGCAACAGCTGGAGGCACCCTGGTTTGGAAACAATGAAATATATTTGCTTTATCTGAATTAGTTATCTACTTATTTTTCTTTAATCCTCACTTTTTCCTATTATTTGAATGACATTTTGGTGGCTTCAGAACCAATTACCAGGTTTCCATAGAGTTATGGTTTCAACATACAATGGTTTCAACATACAATGGTCTTCCTGGAGCCAATTAATATTGTAACTCGATGGACCACTGTATGTGATATATATATATATATATATATATATATATATATATATATATATATATATATTTTTTTTTTTTTTATTAGTGGGAATTTTTCAACAGCTGGAGACACACTGTTTGGAAACCACTGCCCTACAGCCTATAATCACTATCTCCCTGTCACATACACATATATATGTTTATCGGGTCATTTACAGAAGAACGAGCAGTATATAAACAGCATAGTGCTTTGTGCCACAGGCAGAGGAGCAGACAGGCAAGCAATACAGCCGGTGCTGCAACAACCTCACTGTTTGATATTCTGCTGTGAAATGAGATGTTCTGCAGCAGCTTTGGACCGGGAATGACCGTCATCCTGTGGGAGGGGAGTAGGCAGGGTGGAAGGACTGTGATGAAGAGCTTAGGAAAAGCAATGCATTCTGGGAATTGTAGCAGTGACCAACTGTTCAACCAGGGAGTACAAGACTGAGACCTCTGAAAACACCCAGTGATGTGGGGGTTGGCGAGGCGCGCGCTTCACATTACAGCTCTGTAAGGACCTTCTCTATCATCCGGCGCGGTCCATCATCTTTTGTCGCCGCCATTGTTGTCATGTGATTCTGTTCTTCATTCTTCCCATTTTACGTTGTACTGTATTTGGATTTTTCCCTACATTGGTGGAATGCCATGATACCTGCATACACCGTGGAGATGTTGGTGTTATTTATAGATCACCATCTGAAGAATGTCGCCGGGCGCCGTTGTGGAAATGTTAAGATTAATTCCAAGATTGCCTTTTTTTTCTTTTTGCCTTTTCAGTCTTAGTTTGTAGATTTCACGATAGAAGGAAATGAGATAAAGGAGATGTTATAATTCAGAGGTCTGAGGTACCTGCGCCGAGGTCCGCGCTCACTTATCGTGTCTCGCAATCGTCTTCCTGTGCTGGTGATGACGGTGGAACGCCGGGGTGAGCGGATACAGAAGCGAGAAGGAAAACCTTAGATCAAGGCCTCCAGATATAGAAACTGTCTTTTGGTTTCACAGTTCTTCCACTTTTAGGCAATTTACTGTATGTGAGTTCTCTACGTGTTTCTCCATCAGTGCAGTCTTCTGGGGGCCCTCTCTGGGAAAGCTGGGTGCCCTCTTTGGGAGAGGTTACATACTGCACGGTGTAGAGTCCATAGTAAGATTTACAGAAAGGTGAGTGCCTAGTCACTGGTCCCCTAGTGATTTTTGAGTCCGTGTCACCTGACCTGCCTCCAGTTACATGAGATCGCTTAGACCACTTCCAAACTTCCATTGTTTCTGTAATTGTTAGAAATATCTTGGCCTATTGGGGTCTTAAGTGTCCTGCAATACCAAAAGTTTTCATTGGCCACCAAGACACCCAAAGGGACATTCAAGATGTAGAGGCCGTACCAAATGCACCCAGCATGACCACAATCCTATACAAACAAGTGTCCCAACGTGTTTCCCCTTGATGCTGCCGGAGTCGTCAGGGGACTAAACTGGAGTCGGAAAGCACAAGACAAAAACAGGATAATGCAATAGACAGTGATCTCTAACCTCTGGCCCCGTAGGAACCCCACATGGTCCTACTCAACCAAACCTATAAGGTTCTATGATCTGTGTTAGTTGGATAAGTACAACTTGGAACATGTGTCCTAATATATGGCCGAATTACGACCATATGAAACCAACCTAAAAACAAAGGGTCCCTAGTAATAAAATTCCCTCTCCAAGGTCTGAATTGATCAAACATGGTCCTGTGGTGTAAATGCTGATCCACCAGGCCTTCTAGGTTTCAGGGTGCCTTCTTCTGTTGCAAAACTACAACTCCCAGCGTGCCCGGACAGCCTTCAGCTGTCCGGGCATGCTGGGAATTGTAGTTTTGCAAAAGCTGGAGGCACCCTGGCTGGGAAACACTGCCGTAGAGCATCTGTAGTTGTGCCGGCTTTGCTGCCTTGTTTATAGTTATTTAGTCTTTATCTTCTCGTCACCTGTGAAGATCCTGAATCTCTTCCTATGTAATGAAGGGTGGGACCGCCTTTGGCTGCCTGGAAGTGCTGGGAGTTGTAGTTTTGCAACAGCGTGAAGCCCCTGGTTGGGAAACCCTGCCGTAGAGCATCTGTAGTTGCGCCAGCATTGCTGCCTTGTTAATGGCTATTTAGTTTTTTTTACTTTCTCGTCACCTGTGAAGATCCTGAATATCTTATTATATAATAAAGCGTGGGACAGCCTTTGGCTGCCTGGGCATGCTGGGAGTTGTAGTTTTGCAACAGCTGGAGGCACCCTCGCTGGGAAACACTGCCATAGAGCATCTGTAGTTGCGCCGGCATTGCTGCCTTGTCTATGGCTTTTATTTATTTTTTTTACTTTCTCGTCACCTGTGAAGATCCTAAATCTCTTCCTATATAATGAAGTGTGGGACAAGCCGTGGTGACCCCGGGGTCAGGGAGCAGACACATTTGTCTCGGTCAGGGCTATGACCCCAACTCCTTATGGAAGCCTCCACCCCGTCCTCTGAGGACTCGATCATCTGACAAAGGAATCCCCGGATCTTCCCGCTGCCCGTCCCTAAATTTATGACTCGGATCAATGGCAGGAAACCTGTTGTGGTCTCCCGGCTTTATTGGACGCTTTATTATGGAGTTAATTGTCCTTAAGTGTTTAATAAAGTTCTTATTGAGGAGTGGAGGGTTTTGGCTTTTATCCCTTTTTTTTACCCTTTTTTTATTTCTTTTATTCTTGGCTCATCCCCCAGTTCTGTGCGCCACTTGTACCTTTTGCTCCTTATGGTACAATGGGATGGGGACCAACATGGCGCCATGGATAAAGCAGGTGTCATATTAGCATTTTATGTACATGTAGAAAAGTGTGATGTGATCTGTAGAGCAGTGTTTCCCAACCAGGGTGCCTCCAGCTATTGCAAAACTACAACTCCCAGCATGCCCGGACAGCCAATGGCTGTCCGGGCATTCTGCGAGTTGTAGTTTTGCAACATCTGGGGGTACCCTGGTTGAGAAACACTGCTTTAGAGCATCTGTATTTGCGCCAGCTTTGCTGCCTGTTTATGGCTTTTTAGTCTTGTACTTTCTCGGCACCTGTGAAGATCCTGAATCTCTTCCTTTATAATGGAGCGTGGGACAAGTCATGGTGACCCAGCTTCAGGGAGCAGACACCTTTGTCTCGGGAAGGGCTATTACCCCCACAACCAGGGGGCCTCCAGCTGTTGCAAAACTTTAACTCCCAGCATGCCAGGACAGCCGAAGGGTGTCTGGGCATACTGGGAATTGTAGTTTTGCAACAGCTGAAGGCACCCTGGCTGGGAAACACTGCCATAGAGCATTTTAGTGGCACCAGCTTTGCTGCCTTGTTCATGGCTATTTAGTCTATTTTACCTTCTCGTCACCTGTGAAGATCCTGAATGTCTTCCTAGATAATGAAGCGTGGGACAGCCTTTGGCTGCCCGGGCATGCTGGGAGTTATAGTTTTGCAACAGCTGAGGGCACCATAATTGGAAAACACTGCTGTAGAGCATCTGTATTTGCGTCGACTTTGCTGCCTGTTTATGGCTCTTTAGTCCTATTCCTTTCTCGGCACCTGTGAAGATCCTAAATCTCTTGCTATATAATGAAGCGTGGAACAAGTCATGTTGACCCAGCACCAGGGAACAGACACATTTGTCTCTTGAAGGGCTATCACCCCACATTTAGGGGAACTATACCGTACGTTGCTGGTTTTTGCATGCGTATAAATGCATTTGCACCAAAGCTTACAAACAAGTGTTTGATATATCAAGTGTCTATATTCCTGCCCGTGCCCCATAGTCTTGTGAATCGGTTCTGTGGGGTCCTGTGACTTGTCCGTTCAGTTTTGACCAATTTTTGAGGATTTTTTTTTCTAAATTAGAACCAATTTGCACGGAGATCTGTGAACCTGTTTTTCAGGTCGGTTTTCAGGGATTATGGAACCTCCAGCCGCCGGACGGGTTTACAGGTTCCATCCTATTGTGCTGCGGAGTCTGCGGATCTGTGTGAATTGCTCGGGATGTGTTGTGGTAATCCACACATTAGGATGTGACCTTTTATGATCTGTCAGATGTCACACAATAAGAAAATAAGAAATATCAATACCGAAACTATTTTCACCAAATAACCATCTCGCCGTCACATGGTATTGTCACGTTAATTTTCATTAGAAAGTCTTTAATGGGTTACTCAGCTGCCCCAGCATTGGGACATTTTGTTCTGAATGCATGGAGTGGGCGGCGGGGGTCCTGACATAATGGCCACACCTCTCATGACGTCACATCACACCCAACCCCTCCCATAGACTTGCATTGAGGGAGTATGATGGGCCATCACGAGGGGGGTGGCTATGACCTCACGACCCCTGCCACCTGCACCCAGGTGTTTTACAGAGATTGTGGGGGTCCCAGCTGCGGGCCCCCCCATGATCAGGCATCTTATCCTCTATACTTTTGGATTGGGGATAAGATGTCTAGGGGCGGTGTACCCTTTTTATCAATAGCCCTCTAATTAAAGATAAGAAAACAAAGGTTACGGCACTACAAATCATAACAAAAGATACCAAAGGTTTACGTTGGTGACCAGGGCACCCAAAGGGGATTTTACGAAGTAGAGTCTGTATCAAATGTGCCCAAATGAGATCAACAATATCCTATACCAACAAGTGTCCCAACATGTTTCCATTGAATGCTGCCCGAGTCATCAGGGGACTAAGCTGGAGTCAGAAAGCACAACACAAAAACATAGGATAATTATAGCACAGGATAATGCAATAAACTTAAAAAGGGCCATAAAACTGAAGGTGATCATAACCAGACTCTACGTAGAGCCACTTACTGCAGCCCGAGCCAAGATGGTAGAACGTGGAGGCCTGGTATAATGGTCTTCTGGTCTGACCCCTAAAACTTCACTGATCCTGACAGTGGATGGGACTTCGCTCTGGTGTTGGGTCCAGAGAACATTCGTAGAGGACAGAAGTCGGATCTCTCCAGGGTGGGCAACTCCGGCTGCTACCCATCAAGCGCTTATTACCGAAACCTCAGTAGTCATCTATGTAGACAGTAACGGAGGGCGAGCGATCAGTGTTATGTCGTTGTTTCATGTACATGTTTATAGTGACTTGTGGATATTCTTTACTCCAGAGTTCACTGTTCTTCTCATTGTCCTGCTCAGTCATAGCGGCAGAACCATGAAAGTGACAGCGGAGCCGAATCCCCTGTATGTCGGAAGTGAAAAATCTGTGACCCGTAGCTAAATGTGACCGTAGCTCAGTGCTGATCGCTGTTAGGGGTTAGAATTAGGGGTTGGGGTTAGGATTAGGGGTAGGGGTTAGTGGTTAGGGGTAGGATGGGGGTAAAGGTCTTTTTACACTGTGGAATTTTCGATGGCAAAATTCTGCCTCAAATTAAAGGGGTTCTCCAGCATAAGGGGATTTTAGTACGTACCTGGCAGGCAGTAATGGACATGCTTAGGGAGGATCTGCGCTTGTCTTGGGGATAAATGGCTATGCTGTGAGATTACCATAACACTGTGGTTAGCTTTTTGTGATCTGGTATTTCCTGTTTGAGTTTGCTTTTTTGCCTACAAATCCCATAATTCCATTTCCTCCCTCCCACACATCAGCCACCCCACCCATTGAAACATAAATGAGCTGCATCCATTCAAAAGACCTGTGGTTTTCAATCAGGGTGCCTCCAGCTGTTGCATTAGTTGCAGATTGATCAGCGATCGCTCCACCCATTGAAGCAGACAGGCTCCCTGTCATCAGGTGACTAGTGATGTCAGGTCTCGGCCGCATTGCAACCTGGGAAAAATCTGAGACGACAGTCATTTTGTATGCCGGTAAAAATAAATATTGGAGTTAAAATCACATAAGAATTGTGAGAAAACCGTCACACACAGGTACAGACACTATATTATGAACTACACTAACTTTACAGCCTCTGTAGCATAGTGAAATAAAACAAAATCCTGGAATACCCCTTTAAAACCCATAGACTTCTATAGGATTCCACACTCCCATTCACACTTTTCTGCCTATGGAATTCCATAGAAGTCTTTGGGATTTAAAGGAGTAGTCCAGTGGTGAAAAACGTATACCCTAACTTAACCTCTTAAGGACCAATGACGTTGTGGAACGTCATGGCACCCTGGGCTTTAAGGACCAATGACGTTCCACAACGTCATGGTCTTTTCCGGTCTCTGCCGCTCGCCGGGCAGAGATCGGAACTGGATGCCTGCTGAAATCCTTCAGCAGGCATCCAGGGCATACGCCGAGGGGGGCCATGTAGGCCCCCCATGTCGGCGATCGCCGCAAATCGCAAGGGAAATCGCCCTTGCGATTTGCGGCGATACCGGGCTGATCGGGTCTCTGGGACCCGACCGCCCGGTAATTTTGCATGATCCCGGCTGTCACAGACAGCCAGGACCATGCTGGAGCCTAGGAGCGAGGTGGCAAGCCTGCCACCTCCTCCGATCCCCTGCGATCTGTCGGTTAGTTAACCGACCAATCGCAGGAGGGGGGGCGGTTACTTCCTCCCGTCCTGCCCGGCCCCTTGAAGTCCGGAGAGGACGGGAGGAAGACCAGAGGACGCGGCGGGGGACGGGGGAGTGCTGGGGACCAGCCCCGGTACTTACCTCGTCCCCGAAGACCCGGATCCAGACGATGAAGACGGCGGAGGAGGAGACAGGTGAGTAGATCTTCAGCCGCGGTCGGGCCCTCTACAGCAATGCACGTCACCGTAAAGCGACATGCATTGCTGTAAAGGGACCCTGTAAACTACAACTCCCAGCATGCCCAGACAGCCCTTGGCGTCTGGGCATGCTGGGAGTTGCAGTTTTGCAACATCTGGAGGTCCACAGTTTGGAGACCACTGTGCCCTTCCAGATGTTGCAAAACTACACATCCTCAGCATGCCCTTACTGTCCAGGCATGCTGGGATTTGTAGTTCTGTAACATCTGGCCCTTCAGATGTTGCAGAACTACAACTCCCAGCATGCCTGGACAGTTTTGGCATACTGGGAGTTGTAGTTTTGCAACATCTGGAAGGGCACAGATTGGGAACCACTGTATTAGTGGTCTGCAAACTGTAGTCCTCCAGATGTTGCAAAACTACAACTCCAAGCATGCTGGGAGTTGTAGTTCGGCAACATCTAGCTCTAAAGATGTTGCCGAACTACTACTCCCAGCATGCCTGAGAATGCTGGGAGTTGTGGTTTTGCAACAACAGGAGGCACACTGGTTGGGAAACATTGTCTGTTTCCTAACTCAGTGTTTCCCAACCCGTGTGCCTCCAGCTGTTGCAAAACTATAACTACCAGCATGCACTGATGGACTGTGCATGCTGGGAGTTGTAGTTTTGCAACAGCTGGAGGTCCCCCCCCCCCACTGTGAATGTACAGGGTACATTCACATGGGCAGGGGGCTTACAGTGAGTATCAGGCTGCAAGTTTGCGATGCAGCAAATTTTGCGCGGCAGCTCAAACTCGCTGTAATCCCCTGCCTGTGTGACTGTACCCTAAAAACACTACACTAACACAAAATAAAATAAAAAGTAAAAAACACTACATATACACATACCCCTACACAGCCCCCCTTCCCCAATAAAAATGAAAAACGTCTGGTACGCCACTGTTTCCAAAATGGAGCCTCCAACTGTTGCAAAACAACAACTCCCAGTATTGCCGGACAGCCGTTGACTGTCCAGGCATGCTGGGAGTTTTGCAACAGCTGGAGGCACCCTGTTTGGGAATCACTGGCATAGAATACCCCTATGTCCACCCCTATGCAAGTCCCTAATTTAGGCCTCAAATGCGCATGGCGCTCTCACTTTGGAGCCCTGTCGTATTTCAAGGCAACAGTTTAGGGACACATATGGGGTATCGCCGTACTCGGGAGAAATTTCTTAACAAATTTTGGGGGGCTTTTTCTCCTTTCACCCCTCATGAAAAGGTGAAGTTGGGGTCTACACCAGCATGTTAGTTTAAAAAAAAAATTTTTTTACACTAACATGCTGGTGTTGCCCCATACTTTTCATTTTGACAAGAGGTAAAAGGGAAAAACGCCCCCCAAAATTTGTAATGCAATTTCTCCCGACTACGGAGATACCCCATATGTGGGCGTAAAGTGCTCTGGGGGCGCACAACAAGGCCCAGAAGGGAGAGTGCGCCATGTACATTTGAGGTGATTTGCACAGGGCTGGCTGATTGTTACAGCGGTTTTGACAAACGCAAAAAAAACAAAACCTCACATGTGACCCCATTTCGGAAACTACACCCCTCACGGAATGTAATGAGGGGTGCAGTGAGAATTTACCCCCCACTGGTGTCTGACAGATCTTTGGAACAGTGGGCTGCGCAAATTAAAAATTTTGTACAGCCCACTGTTCCAAAGATCTGACAGACACCAGTGGGGGGTAAATGCTCACTGTACCCCTTGTTACGTTCCTCAAGGGGTCTAGTTTCCAAAATGGTAGGCCATGTGGGGGTTATTTTGCTGTCCTGGCACCATAGGGGCTTCCTAAATGCGACATGCCCCCGAGCAAAATTTGCTCTCAAAAAGCCAAATATGACTCCTTCTCTTCTGAGCATTGTAGTTCGCCCGTAGTACACTTCAGGTCAACTTATGGGGTACCTCCATACTCAGAAGAGATGGGGTTACAAATTTTGGGGGGTATTTTCTGCTATTAACCCTTGCATACATGTGAAATTTGGGTGGAAACACACATTTTAGTGACATTTTTAAAACATTTTTTTACATATGCAAAAGTCGTGAAACACCTGTGGGGTATTAAGGCTCACTTTATTCCTTGTTACGTTCCTCAAGGGGTCTAGTTTCCAAAATGGTATGCCATGTGGGTATTTTTTCCTGTTCTGGCACCATAGGGGCTTCCTAAATGCAACATGCCCCCCAAAAACCATTTCAGAAAAACGTACTCTCCAAAATCCCCTCGTCGTTCCTTCGCTTCTGAGCCCTCTACTGTGCCCGCCGAACACTTTACATAGACATATGAGGTATGTGCTTACTCAAGAGAAATTGGGCTACAAATATAAGTATACATTTTCTCCTTTTACCCCTTGTAAAAATTCAAAAATTGGGTCTACAAGAACATGCAAGTGTAAAAAATGAAGATTGTGAATTTTCTCCTTCACTTTGCTGCTATTCCTGTGAAACACCTAAAGGGTTAAAACGCTGACTGAATGTCATTTTGAATACTCTGGGGGGTGCAGTTTTTATAATGGGGTCATTTATGGGGTATTTCTAATATGAAGACCCTTCAAATCCACTTCAAACCTGAACTGGTCCCTGAAAAATTGTGATTTTGGAAATTTTGTGAAAAATTGGAAAATTGCTGCTGAACTTTGAAGCCCTATGGTGTCTTCCAAAAGTAAAAAATCGTAAATTTTATGATGCAAACATAAAGTGGACATATTGTATATGTGAAAAAAAAAAATAATTATTTGGAATATCCATTTTCCTTACAAGCAGAGAGCTTCAAAGTTAGAAAAATGCAAAATTTTCAATTTTTTCATCAAATTTTGGAATTTTTCACTAAGAAACGATGCAAGTATCGACAAAATTTTACCAATAGCATAAAGTAGAATATGTCACGAAAAAACAATCTTGGAATCAGAATGATAGGTAAAAGCGTCTTAGAGTTATTAATGCTTAAAGTGACAGTGGTCAGATGTTCAGAAAACGCTCTGGTCCTAAGGTGTAAAATGGCCTGGTCCTTAAGGGGTTAAGGATAGTGGATAAGTTTCAGATCGCAGGGGGTCCGACCACTGGGGCCCCGTCTCTCTGGCCAGATGGCGCGTGTTGACCACCGCACAAAGCGGCGGCTGGCACGCCCCCTCAATACAACTCTATGGCAGAGCCGGAGATTGTGCGGTGGTCAACACGCCCCCTTCCCGTGGGCTGTCGGGGCCCCATACAGGAGATCGCAGGGGGCCCCAGCAGTCGGACCCCCTGCGATCTGAAACTTACCCCCTATCCTTAGGATAAGGGATACGTTTTTCATCACTGGCTATCTCCTTTAATTTAAGGGCGGAATTCTGTAAGTGAAATTATGCTGTGAATAGATCCTAAGGGTTAGTATAAGGGGTTAGGGAGTGAGGGGGAGCCGGCTGTGCGGAGGGTCACAATCCACTACAGGGACACGGTCGTCTTCATGTTTTCTATGGACTTCATTGACTTTAATGGATTGTGTTTGGTTTCCGTCAAGCAGCGTTTTACTATATAATCTAGTGATGCTGCTGCCCTGTTTTGTGTGGGATTTATGATGGACTCTACAATGGCGGCTCCTAACGGAACCTTTAATACAAGTGTGAATGAGGCCCAAGGAGAACGATTCCTCCTACCGCCATCTTATTCTGCGACTCCCATCATAACAACATGGAAACCCAGCGGCTCCAGCTCCTACTGACGGTACATTAGATTGTCAGCTCTATGGCAGATCCTTCCCTGTGGATGGAGCAGCTTCTATTCTGAGATTATGGAGCCATGAACGGTGGCTTAGTGGTCAAATCCCACCATGAGCAACACCTGCAATGAGTTTGGATGTTCTCCCTGTATTCGTCTGGGTTTCCTCCTACACTTCAAAAAAAAACTGCTGATTGGGGAATTTAGATTGGTCCCTGTGACCATTGGGGCTCACAATCTGAGTGTACAGCGCTCCGAAAACTGTGTGCGCTATATAAACAAAGAATTATTATTAGATCTCATCTATGCAAAGCGTAGAAAGAAAGAAAAAGAGAGAACCTCCAGCTCCAAATTATTTAAGATATAATTCTTTATTGAAACTCCCGATTTTAAAATGCATCACTGGAGGGGGAAAAAAGCCGACGCGTTTCGGACATTTTATATTTGAAAAAGAAATAAATGCAAAATAGATATATAAATGATAAATAAATTAATTTAATTAATGAATAAAAAATGATAGATGTATAAAATATCATATATCTGTATCCGGGGATTGGATGTTTATGAATATTATGCATATAAAAAAGATGAGTTTCTTTTTTGTCTTTTTTTATCCGCTATTTTGTAGCCTCAGATTTTTGTGGTGACCGTATCCAGCGATGTTTTATATAGTTAACTAGCTGTGTACCCGGCATTGCCCATTTCTTTAAATATTTTTTATCTTTTTTTTGTATTTTTTTTTGTATTTTTTTTTTTTTTGTGTCTTTTGGGAAGGAAAAAGCAACAATGATAACGAATAAAAGATGTTAAAGGAGATCGCCGGCAAAAAATAACTTATCCCTTATCCACAGGATAGAGGAAAACTAGCTGACCGTGTGGGGGGGGGGGCGAGCGCTGGGGTCCCCCAATCACCGGGACTGGACCCGATGCTCAGTGAGGTGCTGCAGCTGGCATGTGCTCCATTAATTTGTATGGGAACGCCAAAAAGACCAGAGTACAGCTCTCGGGCATCTTCGGCGCTCCCATAGAAATGAATGGAACGCGTGGCATTTATCAGGCGATGTGCTCCTCACCGAGAGAGCCGGCGTCCCATCCCGGTGATTGTGGGGGCCCCAGCGATCAGACCTTATCCCCTATATCCTGTGAATAGTTTAATTTTTGCTGGCGTACTCCTTTAAAGGGGTACTCCGGTGGAAAATACTTTTTTATTTTTTAAATCAACTGGTGCCAGAAAGATGAACAGATTTGTAAATGACTTATATATAAAAAGAAAAAAAGAAGAAAAAAAAATCTTTATCCTTCCAGTACTTTTTAGCAGCTGTATGCTACAGAGAAAATTCTTTTCTTTTTGAATTTCTTTTTTTTTTTGTCTTGTCCACATTGCTCTCTGCTGACACCTCTGTCCGTGTCAGGAACTGTCCAGAGCAATATAGCTTTTTGCAATGGGAATTTTCTCCTGCTCTGGACAGTTCCTGATACGAACAGAGGTGTCAGCAGAGAGCACTGTGGACAAGAGGGAAAAAAAAAAAGAAATTCAAAAAGAAAAGAATTTCCTCTGTAGCATACAGCTGCTAAAAAGTACTGGAAGGGTAAAGATTTTTAAATAGAAGTAATTTACAAATCTTGTAAGGCAAAGGGATATGGATACCGCTCTCTCCAGCGCCGGACACCTCTTGCACCTGTGCTGCGGACTGCCGACACCGCCTCCGGCAACTCCTTATGCTAGAAAGAACTCCGTCCGGCACCAAGGTATGAGGTAAAAAGGCTTGTCTTTATTTATTCCACTGCAGGATACATACAGCTAAAGATGTCTGACGCGTTTCGCCCTTTGCAGGGCTTAATCGTAGTCTAATTAAGTCGTAGTCGATTAAGCCCTGCAAAGGGCGAAACGCGTCAGACATCTTTAGCTGTATGTATCCTGCAGTGGAATAAATAAAGACAAGCCTTTTTACCTCATACCTTGGTGCCGGACGGAGTTCTTTCTAATTTACAAATCTGTTTAACTTTCTGGCAATAGTTGATTTAAAGAAAAATGTTTTCCATCGGAGTACCCCTTTTAACTCTGTTTCCAGTACATGAACTGATGGAATATTTGCCTACAGTTTGATATAAGGTTCTTTTATTTTGGGGGGATATCACTGGGTGTTGTAGAGCATCGTCCTCCCTGCAGTGTGGAGTGCAGGAGGATGAGCAGCCTATCCCTGCTGGGGCTTTAGGAGACTGGAAAAGCTGGGTGGCACGCAATATGCGTGCCACCCAGCTTTTCCAGTCTCCTAAAGCCCCAGCAGGGATAGGCTGCTCATCCTCCCGTGCTCCACACTGCCTTATCCCCAGTCCACATTCACATGCAGCAGATTTGTTGCAGAATTTCCTGTAACCTTCCCAGATATCTGGGGATCTGCATAATTCTGCAGCATGTGAACAGCCCCATAGAAATCATTCGCTTTAGAGCAGAAAGGCTTTTTTTTAATTCATTTATTTTATTTATTTTTTATTTTTAGGTAAAACCCAGATTTTTTGCGCTGGTTTCGGGTTCAGTTTCAGCTCGCGGTTCGCTATGGTTTCTGGCAGCGGTCTGCATGTCTGTGTGTATGGCGGAGTCACTATTCCAGGGCTTAGGTTATAGAAGGTTTTTAGCTTTTTTATTTTATTTATTTATTTATTTTTTTCAATCAAACCCGAAACAAACATGGCGCTTTGTGTATTGTGTCTTTGTTATCTGCGGCTTCTCTACGGACGGACGGGGTTACATGAGACACCCTGTGCCAGAGCAAATGTGCTGAGATCAGGGGCCGTCGCCGCTGCTTTTCTGTTTAGCACCACAGAACTTTTGTTTGTTGCTGCTGCTTTTATGTTTTATTTCCTCACCGAGCGGATTTCTTCAGTTTTTTCGATTGGTTAGGTTGCGAGGCTGCGGCGGATAATACGGAGAATGTGACCAAACTAGTTGCACATTATCTCTTTCCTCTTGGCACCCGGCGCCGCTCTACCTGATCCAGCTCTTGGCTCTTGCGGATCCCGAATTCCTCCTGTTGCGTTTGTTTGATTAATGCCTCTTTGTGTTTGCGCAGGTCGGTTTAACCATTTAACGCCTCGCAATAGATCTGCAAAAAAATAAATCATTTTTTTTTTGTTTGTCTGGAGATTGCATCATCTCTTTAAAAAGGATCTGTAAACCTACCAAACTACAACTCCCAGCATGCAGTTTGCTGTCTGAGGGTGAGGGGAGTTGTAGTTTTGCATCAGTTAAATAGCCACATGTGTTGGGAAGAATGCATTACACCATGTGCAAGGCTAATTGTGATGGGAGTTGTAGTTTCTCAACAGCTGGTCAGTACATGATGGGGGACATTGTTTGGCTGTCAGGTTATTATGAGGGTTGTAGTATTCCTGCTGTATGAGAGGGGTGAGGAGGAGAGGACAGAGGAGTCGGGAGAGAGGGAGGGGACCACAGGAGTCAGGAGGGAGGAGGAGGGGACCAGAGGAGTCTGGAGGGAGGGACTGAGGGCACCAGAGGAGTCTGGAGGGAGGGACTGAGGGCACCAGAGGAGTCTGGAGGGAGGGAGGGGGACCAGAGGAGTCTGGAGGGAGAAGGAGGGGACCAGAGGAGTCTGGAGGGAGGAGGAGGGGGACCAGAGGAGTCTGGAGGGAGGAGGAGGGGGACCAGAGGAGTCTGGAGGGAGGGGCTGAGGGTACCAGAGGAGTCTGGAGGGAGGGAGCGATGGAGGGGACCAGAGGAGTCTGGAGGGAGGAGGAGGAGGGGACCAGAGGAGTCTGGAGGGAGGAGGAGGAGGACCAGAGAAGTCTGGAGGGAGGAGGGGGACCAGAGGAGTCTGGAGGGGGGGACGGAGGGGGACCAGAGGAGTCTGGAGGGGGGGACGAAGGGGGACCAGAGGAGTCTGGTGGGGGGACGGAGGGGGACCAGAGGAGTCTGGAGGGGGACCAGAGGAGTCTGGAGGGGGGGACGTAGGGGGACCAGAGGAGTCTGGAGGGGGGGGGGCGGAGGGGGACCAGAGGAGTCTGGAGGGGGGGACGGAGGGGGACAGATAAGCTTGCAGAGAGTTAAGGGGCACAGAGGGTCCTGGAGGACAGAGGTGTCTGGCAGTGGCTTATCCCCCCTCTCATGTCCGGCCGGCCCAGGTGTTTTCTGTATATTTGGGGGTCTCAGTGGACGATCATTGTTTTACATTGTACGGGACACTTCAGTTTTTTTGCTCCTATTTAATATCTGGTTTTCACACTTTAGACTTTTGTTTTGTGTTTTCCTCGATATCATCGCTATAGAAATAGAGAGCGAAGCCCGGAGCATCTGAGCGATTCCTAGAAAGTCCCCGGTCGGGTCGTGTTTCTTCATGTATTTGGTGGTTCTGCTGTGAGCGGAAGGAATGTGTATATACTGTGTATTGTGTAGATGTTTGTATACTGTACACATTGATTGTCTATACTGTGTAGATGTGTTTTTATGGTATTTTTGTGTTTTCAGTCATTTCCTGTGTTTTTGCCGTGTACCTGCAGTGACACACAAGCTTCGCACCTCTCTGTGGTTTATTTTGCGCCTTCCTCTTGAGGGGTTGATTATTTTCGTCTCCTCCTGGCAGCCATTGAGATTTGTCTAGTGTGCGGCCGTAGTTGCCAAACATGGTGCCCGGTAAAGTGTGCCGGCTTTTTCTTCAGAAGATTTGGCTTATTGTGACACGGTTCTGGGTCAGCGCTCCGCCTGAAGAGGAGACCCCATTGTTTGGCCATCGGGCGCTGACATCGAGGTGCTGAATGATGTTTATGTGGAATTGTTTTAGAGTATAATGCAGCTTATGTATCAATCTGTACATGAACTAAAAATAGACGAAAAAGCTCAGTAAATGAGCTCACACAGATCAGCCAAAACATTAAAACCTCTGGATTATCTGGTGACAATGGCGCCTACTGGGGTGATGGGGGGGGGGGGGGGAGATATCGGGACAAGTGATGGGGGGGGAGAGATATCGGGACAAGCGATATTGGGGGGGGGGGAGATTTCGGGACAAGTGATATAGGGGGGGGGGGGGGGGGAAGATATCAGGACAAGTGACAGTCAGGTCTTGAAGTTGATGTTAGAAACAGGTAATGGCCGAATAGTGATAGACGACTGGGTCAGAGCATCTCCAGAACGGCCGGTCTTGTGCGGTGTTAACAGTATTTAGTTGTTAGTACCGACCAAAAGTGTCCAAGCAAGGACAACTGGGGACAGGGTCATGGCGGCCCAAGGAATGACAACCGGGGACAGGGTCATGGCGGGCCAAGGAAGGACAACCGGGGACAGGGTCATGGCGGCCCAAGGTAAGTACAACTGGGGACAGGGTCATGGCGGCCCAAGGAAGGACCACTGGGAGGTTATTACTTGTTACAGAGGGGATATGGTTATTACTGGTTACAGAGGGGGTATGGCTGTTACTGGTTACAGAAAGGGTATGGCAGCTACAGTCGTCCATCATTATAGACCATACAGTTTTATTGTATGCACTGAGGAGAGGCAGAAGGTGGCTAAAGCCTGGGCCTGGTAGTGTTGTGTGGAGAGGAAGGTATTCTGTTTTGCCCAGGTGCCTAGATTTGTGACTAGTCCATCTTTACAGTATGTGGCCCCACCATCGTCCGGCACACGGATCCCTTGGCGCAGATGGTTTCCAGACTTTCTTCAGGTTTCAGATCAGAATTTCTCGCCTTCCGTCCCTCGTGTCAGAATATTCACCTTGTTGGACGTGTCCTGCACTGTGGGCGCCATATAATTCTGGAGAAGAACCACATCATTCACAGCTACTGATAAAACTCCTCTGTTGCTCTTATGAAATGAAGGGGTTAATGTCACTACCTTTGATGGCGTAGGGTAGGGAAGAGTCTGTGTTGTATACTACCAGGCAACCCCCTAATATAGGGGCAAGACGGTAAAAGTTATATGATGGGGTGGATAAGTCTGGAGGGGATGTGGTCAGGCAACTGCTGGACACACTGGTGATGAACGGTACTGATGTGGCGGAGCTCTCCCATATTGCCTAGGCTTCAGCAGCGGTAAGTTTATGGTTTTGGGTCTTGGCTAAGCAGAGGTGTGGAGGTGTCTTGATGGTGGGTTAAGGTTGAGAAGCAGAATCTGGTTCACTGTTGCGCATGAGGCCAGGGACAGGGTGTCCAGCAGGTGAACCAGGTGGGCAGATGTGTTGGACCAGATGAAGGGGACTTGATTGGGCTCCGTTGTGTTTGGGTTCAGGAAGAAGAGCAGAATCCGGTCCACCATAGCTTTAAAAATAGATGGTGGACGGGGTGTCCAGCATGTGAACCAGGCATGCAGGTTGTGTTGGGCCATGCTCTTGGTTCAGTTGTTTTTGGGTACAAGAAAAAGAGCAGTGGTAGGTATGGATGACTGAGTCTCCAGCAAATGAACCAGGCAGGCAGATTTGTTGAGCCTTGCTGTGGGCTGGGCTCAATTGTTTTTGGGTACAGGAAGAGTAGAAGCCGGTTCACCGTGGCTGTAGGGTAGATGGCGGACAGGGTGTCCAGCATGTGAACCAGACGTGCAGGATGTGTTGTGCCAGATGAAGGGCAATTGATTGGGCTCAGTTTTGTTTGGGTAGAGGAAAAAGAGCAGAATCCGGTCCACCATAGCTTCAGAAATAGGTGTCGGACAGGGTGTGTTGGGCCATGCTCTGAGCTCAGTTGTTTTTGGGTACAAGAAAGAGAAGAAGCCGGTCCACCACGGTCGTAGGATTGGGTGGCAAACAGGGTTCTAACAGGTGAGCCAGGCAGGCAGAAGTGTGGGCCCTGCTTTGGGCTCAGTTCTTATTGGGTACAGGAAGAAGACCAGAAGCTGGTCCACCATGGCTGTAGAGTAGATGGCGGACAGGGTGTCCAGCATGTGAACCAAATGGGCAGATGTGCGCAGGTTGATTGAGCTTAATTGTTTTTGGTTACATGACAAAGGCAGTCTACAGTGGTGGTAGGAACAGGCGGCGGACCAGTGTACAGCAGGGGGGTCAGAGCGTGACGTTGAGGTGGAGCCGCCGCACCCTTCACTGACCCAGGCTCTGCGCCCATTCTGCCCGGACTGCCACCCTCTCAAATGTACAAATAAAACATAGAGAACTTCTAGTAAGATTCTTCTCTTAAAGGGGTACTCCACTGGAAACATTTTCTTTCAAATCAACTGTTGCCATAAAGTTAAACAGATTTGCAAATTACTTCTATTAAAAAATCCCAATCCTTCCAGTACTTATTACTGACCACAGTGCTCTCTGCTGACGCCTCTGTCCATTTTAGGAACTGTCCAGAGTAGGAGCAAATCCCCATAGCAAACCTATCCTGCTCCGGACAGTTCCCAAAATGGACAGAGGTGTCAGCAGAGAGCACTGTGGTCAGACAGGAAGGAAATTCAAAAAGAAGGGAACTTTCTCTGTAGTATACAGCAGCTGATAAGTACTGGAAGGATTGGGATTTTTTTTTGTAGAAGTAATTTACAAATCTGTTTAACTTTATGGCACAAGTGGATTTAAAAGAAAATGTTTTCCAGTGGAGTACCCCTTTAATGTTTCATGTTACAGTCTGACTCATCTGGTTAATGCTGATGATGAGAAAGAGAAGCAGCGTTACGGCGGACGTGACCCGTGTGCAGATCTGACAGCCACGTCTGTGGTTCCTCTGTGGTGTTCGTCAGGTTCCTGCACCACCATGCGCTCGCAGTTTTGCGGCTTCCTTTGCACTTTGAGCTTTTATTCTATTTAAAGTCGTTTTTTTTGTCACAATGGTGAGATTCGCAATGTCCTTTTTACTTGATTTACTGCTCTGCATTCTCCAAATCCCAAACCTGTTCAGCAAATGCAGTCTGGGCATGCTGGGAGTTGTAGTTGTGCAATAGGTGGAAGCACTCTGGTTGGGAAACACCGGCCTATGGTGATCTGTCTTATTAAGAAATAATTAATAAAGTATCATTGCAAAACTTCAACACCCAGCATGCCCGGACAGCCAACGGCTGTCCGGGCATGCTGGGAGTTGTAGTTTTGTCACAGCTGGAGGCCCTATATATATATATATATATATATATATATATATATATATATACACAAACACACTGTACAAATAGTCTTGGTTGACAAAGTGTTACAATGTAATGTAAACCTCTATGGGCTAATATGTCTCCATGGCTACAGACTACAATCCAACCCTGTGTAGTCAGATCCATTCTCCCTGTTAATTTTTTGACTGCTGACCTAGAATTTGACCCAAATGCTTTAAAGGGTGTGTTAACCCTAATACAGGGGCCGGGGAATGGACTCTGAGTGGGTCGGTCACCTCTAAGTCATCGGGCAACCCCAATGTCCAGTGCCGAAAAGCGAGAATTTGAGGACCACGTAGAGGCTTTGTATGTTATTGATAATTTGTGAAGTATTTGTGCTGTGTTTACATTTACAATTACCTCATGTTCACGGTATACATGGTCATACGGGCCGTACAGTGCGCCATTGTATACTACACCACGGACCGGTTAATGAAACTTTTCTCTTTTTTTTAAATTTTTTTTTCCAGAGAATCAGGACAGTCTGCACCACGTGGTCCACGAGCGTCTGGGGGAGCTGCTGCGGGTGCTGAAGGGGGTGATCAGCAAACACCAGACCCTCAACTCTGTGGATATTCTGGGCGCTGCCGGGACGGTGATCGCCAAAGTGAAAGGTGAGCGGTGCGGGGGTCATGTGTCTGGGATGGTCCAGGATCTGCCATAAGTCTGCATTACTACCCAGAAAGGGATCTATGGGGTCAGCGGTGACCAATGTGTGGGGGCCGGATATATGGGATATACAGCAGATGTCTTCAGTAGGGTGTGGAGGGACTCCGACCTCTCATCGACGCCTGTTGTGTAGTTAAATGGGCACTGACATTTGCAATACCTTTTATACCTTTGCAATACCGGCACGTCCTGTATGCTGTCCCCGCCGACACGTCCTGTATGCTGTCCCCGCCGACACGTCCTGTATGCTGTCCCCGCCGGCACGTCCTGTATGCTGTCCCCGCCGGCACGTCCTCCTGTATGCTGTCCCCGCCGGCACGTCCTCCTGTATGCTGTCCCCGCCGGCACGTCCTCCTGTATGCTGTCCCCGCCGGCACGTCCTCCTGTATGCTGTCCCCGCCGGCACGTCCTCCTGTATGCTGTCCCCGCCGGCACGTCCTCCTGTATGCTGTCCCCGCCGGCACGTCCTCCTGTATGCTGTCCCCGCCGGCACGTCCTCCTGTATGCTGTCCCCGCCGGCACGTCCTCCTGTATGCTGTCCCCGCCGGCACGTCCTCCTGTATGCTGTCCCCGCCGGCACGTCCTCCTGTATGCTGTCCCCGCCGGCACGTCCTCCTGTATGCTGTCCCCGCCGGCACGTCCTCCTGTATGCTGTCCCCGCCGGCACGTCCTCCTGTATGCTGTCCCCGCCGGCACGTCCTCCTGTATGCTGTCCCCGCCGGCACGTCCTCCTGTATGCTGTCCCCGCCGGCACGTCCTCCTGTATGCTGTCCCCGCCGGCACGTCCTCCTGTATGCTGTCCCCGCCGGCACGTCCTCCTGTATGCTGTCCCCGCCGGCACGTCCTCCTGTATGCTGTCCCCGCCGGCACGTCCTCCTGTATGCTGTCCCCGCCGGCACGTCCTCCTGTATGCTGTCCCCGCCGGCACGTCCTCCTGTATGCTGTCCCCGCCGGCACGTCCTCCTGTATGCTGTCCCCGCCGGCACGTCCTCCTGTATGCTGTCCCCGCCGGCACGTCCTCCTGTATGCTGTCCCCGCCGGCACGTCCTCCTGTATGCTGTCCCCGCCGGCACGTCCTCCTGTATGCTGTCCCCGCCGGCACGTCCTCCTGTATGCTGTCCCCGCCGGCACGTCCTCCTGTATGCTGTCCCCGCCGGCACGTCCTCCTGTATGCTGTCCCCGCCGGCACGTCCTCCTGTATGCTGTCCCCGCCGGCACGTCCTCCTGTATGCTGTCCCCGCCGGCACGTCCTCCTGTATGCTGTCCCCGCCGGCACGTCCTCCTGTATGCTGTCCCCGCCGGCACGTCCTCCTGTATGCTGTCCCCGCCGGCACGTCCTCCTGTATGCTGTCCCCGCCGGCACGTCCTCCTGTATGCTGTCCCCGCCGGCACGTCCTCCTGTATGCTGTCCCCGCCGGCACGTCCTCCTGTATGCTGTCCCCGCCGGCACGTCCTCCTGTATGCTGTCCCCGCCGGCACGTCCTCCTGTATGCTGTCCCCGCCGGCACGTCCTCCTGTATGCTGTCCCCGCCGGCACGTCCTCCTGTATGCTGTCCCCGCCGGCACGTCCTCCTGTATGCTGTCCCCGCCGGCACGTCCTCCTGTATGCTGTCCCCGCCGGCACGTCCTCCTGTATGCTGTCCCCGCCGGCACGTCCTCCTGTATGCTGTCCCCGCCGGCACGTCCTCCTGTATGCTGTTAAAGAGTACCTGTCATCAACAAAAACTTTTAATATGTTGTTCATAATCATTAATGAAGACATATTGTAATATATCTTAATTAAAAGATTAATCTTAATATTTATACCAGTTTTTTAATTTTATACTTTTGGCCACTAGGGGTCTCTCTTCTATGCCTGGTCTGCAGGCAGCTTCCTATGCTTTTCATAGTAAGTGTACAGCTTTTAGGACTAATGCTGAAAGGGCTCTGGTCCTTCCACAGGAAGTTCAGTACTCTCAGCTCAGCAGCACTGTGAGCTACAAGCCTGCACATGCCTCTCATATAACAGAGGCCAGTGACCTCCCGTTCTCCCTGCCCCTCACCACACGTTATCTTATACATTGTATTATCTCACTGCTCACAGCTGGAGGTACCCTGGTTGGGAAACACTGCTGTAGAGGGAGAGCAGCATTACAGGAAGACTGGCAGAAGCAGAGTCCCGGCCAGGCTTCATGTGACATCATGCCTGCCGGGACCCGCCTCCTTCCACCCCTCAGAAAGACAGTGCTCCTGAACTAATGAAGAGGGATGAAAAAAAAAGGTATTTCCACAGCGTTTTAAACCTCAATAACACAGGTATAGTCATAGTTAGAGTAAGGGACAGATGGGGAGGGGGATCAGGGAAAGTTTAGTTGATGACAGGTACTCTTTAACCAATTTATATTCGTAATTTACATATCTTATTTTCTACATTATATAAAAAGATTTTAGCATATGTCAGTGCCAATTTAAGTAGTTATATACGCTGAAACAGCGCCGCCTCAGTTCATTGTCTAGTATTGCAGTTCAGGCTAGGGCAGTTGACTGGAAAAAAGTTGAAAATCTGGGCACAGGCCATGGATGGGGGAGGGGGTGCTGTTTTGGGAATTTTGAGACCTTTCCCTTATTTTAATGTTCTGCAGCCCCTTTGAGTGCCTATATGGATGTATATGGATTTGCTGATCTCTGGTCCTTTGTTTGTTGCTAGGACGTCCGTCACTTCTTGGTGGGCTCGGTACGAAGTTGGCCTCAATTATTATTATTTTTTTTATGGCCTCACTTATGTTTTTTTCATTATGTCGTTGTTAATGATCCACTTCAGTTGTTGGATCTAGTGTGAACAGGTGCAGAACGTTTCTTCTCCGAGGCCGGTATCTGGATCGGTGATGATGAGGATTATAGTTAGCGATGCCCAATGGAGTATTACCATCATAGTGAACAACATGGCTGCCATTGTGAATGTTACATAGTATGGAAGGAAGAAAGAGACTCATGTCCGTCAGATTCAACCAGAGTTGGCAGGAGATGGATGAAGGAGAGGAGTATGGTTGGGTAATGTGGTGGCGGTCCACCTGGGGGTTGGCTGACACATTGTGTATCTGGCTCCTAAGATATCTGATCTGATATCCCATCATCTCCCAGCTGAAATCTGTAAATTCTGCTCTTTTCTCATGGAATTTTTTGAGATTTTTATTTTTTTCATTTGAATGTGATGCGATGCTGGGGCCCAGGTCCTCAGATCTTCTCTCCTGCCGGTTCTGTCCTATTATCGTATGTTTTTTAGAGAACGGCCGTATCGGACTCTGTTACTAGATAGATGGCGCGGTGTTGGGTTTATCACGGAGGCGCATTGCTGAGATTCCATCGGTCACGTATCCCGGAATACAGGAGGCGCTCTGTCCTCCTTGTAATACAAAGTGTTTAATGTAGTGGTGAAACCCCGATAAAGAGCCGCAGATACCAGGTGATTGTGAAGAGTATACGGGCTCTGGGAAGTGTTGTACAGTATCGGGGAATCTGCAGGCTAGAGAAGATCATTGAGCGCTGCAGGTTTACTCTCTGTTACAAAACTACAGCCATTGGCTGTCCGGGCATGCTGGGAGTTGTAGTTTTGCAACATCTGAAGGCACCCTGGTTTGGAAACACTGCTGTTTTACATATAATAGAACAAAACGTATTACGTAGATGCCACGGTATGTGCCGGGTGGTCCTACGCGTCACATAATGCATGCGTTGCTCAGGACATAATGGGAAATACTGTAACTTGTTGGATTGACCCCCGCAGCAGGCGCTTTACCACTTCCTATTTTTAGGCCAAAGTCTTATAGTTGCCCAGGAGTTGAGGCTTCACTGTAAAGACAGACATGTTTTATGATGCCTGAGGGGCTTATGTCATCTGGAAACCCCTTTTTCTTTTTGCCTTCATTCTTGGATAGACGCCATAAAGGTGATGCAGGGAAGTGACTCTTTCTCTGGTAAACACTCTTTTGGTTCATCACAGCCAAAGCCTACTGCACCCGCCGAACTTGGTGGGAACAGCCAACTTATGTGTGTCGGGAAAACAAGGGTCGGCTATGTGGGGTATCAGAATTTATTCTCGTGGAGGTACTGCTCTGCAAGGGGTGCTGAGGAAGGACAGAGGAGTCTGGGAAGGGGAGCAGAGAATCCTGGAGGAGGTAGGAGAGGAGGGGACTGAGGAGAGGAGCCTGGAGGGAGGAGGGGATGGAGGAGAGGAGCCTGGAGGGAGGAGAGGAAGGGACAGAGGAGAGGAGCCTGGAGGGAGGAGAGGAAGGGACAGAGGAGAGGAGCCTGGAGGGAGGAGAGGAAGTGACAGAGGGGAGGAGAGGAAGGGACAGAGGAGGAGCCTGGAGGGAGGAGAGGAAGGAAGGAAGGGAGGAGAGGAGCCTGGAGGTAGGAGAGTAAGGGACAGAGGAAAGGAGCCTGGGGGGAGGAGAGGAAGGGACAGAGGAAGGGAGAGGAAGAGGAGCAGGAGCCTGGAGGAAGGGACATAGGGGAGGATCCTTGAGGGAGGAGAGGTAGGTAGGGACGGACGGACGGAGGAGAGGAGCCTGCAGGGAGGGGAGCCTGCAGGGAGGGGAGCCTGCAGGGAGGAGAGGAGCCTGCAGGGAGGCGAGGAAGGGATGGAGGGTGGAGAGGAGCCTGCAGGTAGGAGAGTGAGGGAGTATAGAAGCCTGCAGGGAGGAGAGGAAGGGATGGAGGGAACAGACAAGAGGGAGGAGAGGATTCTGGAGGAAGGAAAGGGACTGAGGGAGGAGAGGAGCCTGGAGCGAGGAGCAGTGGGAACTGAATTAGGAGAGGATCCTGGAGGGAGAAGAGGAGGGGGAGGAGAGGAGCGAGGAGCAATGGGAACGGAATTAGGAGAGGATCCTGGAGGGAGGAGAGGAGGGGAAGGAGAGGAGCCTGGAGGTGGAAAGGAGGGAGCAGTGGGGTTGGTAGAGGGGACACCATCTGGCAGTCAGTCCCCAATTCCCCTCTGCCCAGCATGTGTACGGGGGACCTGGTAGGAATCACCGTCTGCTTCTCCACATGTAACCGGATCCTGTTGGGGAAACATTATCAATAAGACAATTTCCTGGATAACATGTAATCTGCTCGGAGAATTCAGCAGCTGCCAATGTAAAGTGACTTTATACTGGTGACCACCGAGGATCTGCACAGTCCTGTCACTCTGTACTAGTCATCTGGATTCAAGGGGTTGTCCAAGATTAAAAATATAGAAAAATTGTTTTTTTTCCTCCGAAAACAGCGCCACCCCCGTCTCCGGATTCCATCTGGTATTGCGGCTCTCTACGGTTGCCATGTTTTTCTCTCTCTGGGGGTCAGTGCGGGTCCCTGTGGAATGTGTTTTTCTCTCTTGTACACTGTGACGTCATCTTCAGCTGTGGAGAGGCGTCTGTAAGTACTCGGGCGGCACGTCCTACATACCTGGGCCCTCGCGCTTCGGGCCGTCAGCTTTTTGCTGCTAGAAAAATGTCGTCTACACAAAACAAATCCTCTACTATTAGTAGGAAACGACAGATACTCTGAGCGCAGCGAAACCTTTTCACATTGTGCATTGTTGTGTGCGGCCATTGTGTGCGGCCAGGATGTCCTGGGGAAAAGTGTGTACAGTAAAGTGCTGTGGCCCTACAGGACGCCATCGGCCCCTACACATTACTGCGTGTCCCTATAGGAGGGCCAGTGTCCTGTCATTGGCCTCGCTGCAGCTTCGTTCCTTTGGACGCTTCCATTAGCTCTCATTCCAAATACAAATGTTTTTCCCGAGCACTCAACAGTTCAAAGGCCCCAACGCAACGGTGACGACACCGCCTTCCTGACACAGGAAAAGTATTCAGTGCAGATAAATTCTTTTGCTTTGCGAGGATTACAGTGTAACAATCTCTATTCTCTCCGCTTCTTCTGCTGCCGACACCATCACAACTTTTGTTTTTTCGCTTTTTAACCGTAACTTTTTTCTTTTTGACTTTTTTCGTTCAATTTTTCCCTTTATCCTTGGAATATAAATAAATTGATGTCGTCTTTTTACATTGGACTGAGTTGTGTGTTTTTGGCGGAGCTGGGAGCACATTGAGGTGTGTCCGTCCCCCGGGGAGGCTTTCGAGGTAAGAAGTCTTCGTTTTTATGTCTTTTAGTTTCTTCAGTTGTGTTTTGCGGTAACTTTCCATCTTTTTCTTCTCGTCGTGACGTCTTTGGTGTGGATCACTAGTTTTTATGTATTTTTTAGGTTTGGTATTACATCCTATTCCGGGAATGCAGGTTAAATAGAAACTAGGGTAAAGTGTGTCGTCTGCACGGATCCCGTAACCTGCCATGTTTTCCGGGCTTAGATCGATGCTTTTCTAGATCGCGGGCAAAATGCAATCCACATTCTTCACTTGTGACTACATCCTCTTCACAAAGGGGGAACGTGGGAACACGGGGACGACATTCCTTATTTAATCTGAATGGACAGCTCTATTGCATGGCCGTGTATACACCGGAAAATAATGGCTTCGTGGGCCACGTCTGGAATTAAATGGCCGGCGTAGACCCTTCTGTCTTTGTGTAATCGAGTGGTAAATTTTTGTATGTTGCATCTTTTGAAGATGGGAAATTATACTACAAACACACCCGCTCCGGCGCCCCCCGCAGGGCTCTCCGCACAGATCAAGCTCCCCGCTGCAAAAATATTCTATTTTTAATTTTTCTAAATTAATTATATTAAAAATATAATTTGTAAATAAACTATAACACACCCACTATGGCATCTCCTCATGGCACAGATTAAGGTCCTCATTACGAAAATATATATTTTATTTTTCATTTATATATTTGTTTGATTATAATTTATATATTATATATAATTTGTATATTTATTAATTTTTTGGGGATTATTTCAAGTGGTTTGTTTTGAGTTGTGTATGAAGCTTAATACCAGGACACTGTTACTTTAACCCATTGTTTTCCCATCTAGTGTACCTTCAACTTTTGCAAAACCACAACTCCCAGCATGGCCGGACAGCCAACGGCTGCTGGGAGTTGCAGTTTTGCAACAGCTGGAGGCACACTGGTTGGGAAACACTGTCCAAAACTAAACCTTTGGACTAGGGGGTTTGGTTAGTTTCCATAACCATTCGGATCGCAACAATGACGGCTGCTGATTTTTAACATATTTTTCTAAATCAGTTGTGAATTTTCAGCTCTTGTTGTTTTCAATTGAGTGTTTTGCGAAAAATCTGTGTCGCCATTTTCAAATCAGTGTTCGACAAAAATCTGTTATGTGACCCTCACACTGTTTCCTATTAAAGTCAATCAATGGTACGCAGAATAGGTGTGGAGCCTGTGCCGTGTGAATGGCGTCTTATCTGCTAACCTTGGGCTGTGGGAGGCGGCGAGGAGCAGGATGTTCAGGATGTTCCCCGTATGTCGCTGGACTCGTAACTACTGAAGATTACACCAATGTTCTGAGCCTGATGGGGGTTTTCTTAGTCACTTTATTAATATGATCCACTAGATCACAGGGACCATCCCTGGCACCACCTATAGTGCGAGGAGTGGATCCAGTAGATCAGAGAGACTGTCCCTGGCACCCCCCCCCATAGTGCGAGGAGTGGATCCAGTAGATCAGAGAGACTCTCCCCGACACCCCCCATAGTGCGAGGAGTGGATCCAGTAGATCAGAGAGACTGTCCCTGGCACCCCCCCCCCCCCCCCCCCATAGTGCGAGGAGTGGATCCAGTAGATCAGAGAGACTCTCCCCGACACCCCCCATAGTGCAAGGAGTGGATTCAGTAGATCAGAGACACTGTCCCTGGCACCCCCCCCCCCCCATAGTGCGAGGAGTGGATCCAGTAGATCAGAGGGACCGTCCCCAGCACCAACCATAGTGCATGGTTGTGATTTCTGTATTGCGCAGTGTTTACTGGCAGAGTACGGCGGGGTTCACACCTTCTGAAATCCTCTGCGCTTGTATTAGAGGTCTGTATATATCACTACAGATGAGTTCTTATACAGGAGGTACTGCAGTGATCAGCTGATGGGTGGGGGTCCGGCTCCTGACTCGAGTAGCTAATGTCGGCCCGCGGAGATGTATCATTACATGGCGGCCATTTGGATGAAATTTTTGCTACATAAGAATTTTCTGTACCTCCTTTCAATGCAGTGTGCCGAGATCGGTGTGCCGAGATCAGTGTGCCGAGATCAGTGTGCCACAATCGGTGTGCCGAGATCAGTGTGCCACAATCGGTGTGCCGAGATCAGTGTGCCGAGATCAGTGTGCCACAATCGGTTTGCCGAGATCAGTGTGCCGAGATCAGTGTGCCACAATCGGTGTGCCGAGATCAGTGTGCCACAATCGGTGTGCCGAGATCAGTGTGCCGAGATCAGTGTGCCACAATCGGTTTGCCGAGATCAGTGTGCCGAGATCAGTGTGCCACAATCGGTGTGCCTAGATCAATGTGCCACAATCGGTGTGCCATAATCGTTGTGCCGAGATCAGTGTGCCACAATTGGTGTGCCGAGATCGGTGTGCCACAATCGGTGTGCCGAGACCCCCCCCCCTCCTGGTTCTGTACTGACCTCCGGACCCCCTGGATTCTGTACTGGCCCCCCCCCCCCCCGACCCTTTTGGTTCTGTACTGGCCCCCCGACCCTTTTGGTTCTGTATTGGCCCCCCCAGACCCCCTGGTTCTGTATTGGCCCCCCCGGACCCCCTGGTTCTGTACTGGCCCCCCCGGACCCCCTGGTTCTGTACTGGCCCCCCCGGACCCCCTGGTTCTGTACTGGCCCCCCCGGACCCCCTGGTTCTGTACTGGCCCCCCGGACCCCCTGGTTCTGTACTGGCCCCCCGGACCCCCTGGTTCTGTACTGGCCCCCCGGACCCCTTGGTTCTGTACTTACCTCCGACCCTCCTGGTTCTGTACTGACCCCAGACACTGTACTGACTTCTGCCCCCCCTGGTTCTCTACTAACCCCATGCTCTGTACTGACTTCTGCCCCCCCTGGTTCTCTACTGACCCCAGACACCCCCTTGTTCTGTACTGACCTCATGCTCCGTACTAACCCCTGGCCCCCCTGGTTCTGTACTGACTCTCGGCACTCCTCCTCCTTGTGAGCCCTGAAGTTAGTATATTTGGGTCTATACACTGATAATTGTTCACGCTCCCCGGCTGCACACTCTCTGTCTCTGTGGACATTTTTTCTTTCGGTCTCATCTTCTCTTCTATTTCTGGACGGAAGTGTCCGGAGAGAAGAGACTATTGTGCCGTCTGGAGCGGCTCTTCGGCGGTGACTCCATTTCCTGCAGTATTGGAGAGGTCTGCGCCGGCCCCGCGGCTTCGTGGGAATGAATGAGAAGCTGTTTTAACGTGGCGCTGTTGTCTTTACGGTTATATGCAGAGGTGAATAAGAATGAAGCTGAAGGATTACCTAGGGGGTGTCAATGATTTTTCTTTTTGTTCCTCTGCAGTTATTTCTGTACAGCCGAATAAATCGTAAGCCTCTTAACCCCTTCAGTGCGGGAATGTCAAAATGTTTAGGGCTGAGTGGTCGGCCATATGCGACTTCATCTGATATTTTACCTGTTATGATTCAATTAACATGAATGAGAGTGTGATGTCACAGAAAACAAGAGATTCTGTCTAAGTCCAGACTCCTTTGTGCCCCTCCCCTCCTTCCTGTCCCCTGTCTCCCCTCCCCTTCTTCCAGACTTCTGTCTCCCTCACCCCCTCCTACCAGACTCCTCTATCCCCCCTCCTACCAGACTCCTCTATCCCCCCTCCTACCAGACTCCTCTATCCCCTCCTCCTACCATACTCCTCTATCCCCTCCTCCTACCAGACTCCTCTATCCTCCTCCTACCAGACTCCTCTATCCCCTCCTCCTACCAGACTCCTCTGTCCTCCTCCTACCAGACTCCTCTATCCCCTCCTCCTACCAGACTCCTCTGTCTCCCTCACCCCCTCCTACCAGATTCCTCTATCCCTCCTCTTCCTACCAGACTCCTCTATCCCCTCCTCCTACCAGACTCCTCTGCCCCCCCTCCTCTCCTACCAGACTCCTGTCCCCCCTCCCCTCCTGCCAGACTCCTCTGTCCCCCCTCCCCTCCTACCAGACTCCTCTGTCCCCCCTCCCCTCCTACCAGACTCCTCTGCCCCCCCCCTCCTTTCCTACCAGACTCCTCTATCCCCTCCTCCTACCAGACTCCTCTATCCCCTCCTCCTACCAGACTCCTCTATCCCCTCCTCCTACCAGACTCCTCTGTCCCCCCTCCCCTCCTACCAGACTCCTCTGTCCCCCCTCCCCTCCTACCAGACTCCTCTGTCCCCCCTCCCCTCCTACCAGACTCCTCTGTCCCCCCTCCTTTCCTACCAGACTCCTCTGTCCCCCTCCCCTCCTACCAGACTCCTCTGTCCCTCCTACCAGACTCCTCTGTCCCCCTCCCCTCCTACCAGACTCCTCTATCCCCCCTCCCCTCCTACCAGACTCCTCTATCCCCCCTCCCCTCCTACCATACTCCTCTGTCCCCCCTTCCCTCCTACCAGACTCCTCCGTCCCCCCTCCCCTCCTACCAGACTTGGCCTCCCGTCAGATGTTTGTGGCATAAGGGGGGGGCTATATATGAGAAGTGTGTACATCTCAAGCAAGCCTCCCCCTCCTCCTCCTGAGCTTCCGCCAGAGCCGTGGTACATTGTAATGAAGGAAGGAGATCACCGCGTCCTCCGCTTCAAGAAGGGATTTATGATCAGGGTCCGACCTTGCAATTTTGTCAGATATGTCATCAAAGTCTCAAAATCTGCTTCCGGCTTATCTGTGCTCCGATCAGCACCGGCCCCATTCATCTCACTGCCCCTAATACAGTCTTCTAAGGACTACGTTTAAAGGGGTCCCTATCCAAAGGATAAGGGATAAGCTGTCTGATCGCGGGGGTGCTGCCATTGGGGATTCCTGCGATCTCGGCTGCTGCAAGCGGCATTCGATTAGAGCGTCGGGTGCAGCGCCAAATGCTCATGTCGTCATGGCCGTGCCCCGCTCCTGACGTCACTGCCGTGCCCTCTCAATGCAAATCTATGGGAGGGGGCGTGACGACCCCTCCCATAGACTTGCATTGAGGGGGCATGGTTGTGGCGTCACGAGCCTCTGCCCTGCATCGCCAGTCATCCGGCACAGAACGAAGTTCGCTCCATGCACTGGATGTCTGGGGTGTCGCAGCCGATACGGCGGGGATCCCCACGCAGTCAGACATCTTATCCCCCTATCCTTTGGATAGGGGATAAGATGTCTAGGGGCGGAGTACCCCTTTAAGTCATTTTTCAAGCATATAACAGTTATGACTTGGACTGAAAAGCGCGGTGTGCTGCCATCCACAACTCTCTACATACATACACTGAGAACGACCCAACCGTCTTGGCCACCACGTTCGGTCTTGGAATTAAAGAGGACCTGTCTGGATCTGAGGACAGATGTGTCGCCGGGCGGGTAGCCATGCCTTGGAGGCACAAAGCGCGGATACGCCATTAGTTTTCATTATTTTGGCGTTAATGTAAGATTTATAAAGTGCAATTTTTTACAAAAAGGTGCCAATTTTTGCGCACGTTGACTCCAGCCCGGAGCTTATCCTTATGGGGTTTGTTGTTTAGATGCAGATGAGTAGTTGCAACAAAGTTATAGAGTAACGTGACGAGCTTTGATAAATTTGTCTTTTTCAATTAAGCCAAAAATAAATATATGAGCTGCGCGATATAAATTCCCTGTATCCGTATTTGTGGATATATTTGGACTCCATATTAACCTATTAGTGACCTGTGATGGATACCAACCACTGCCATCTGTCCCCAGTAGCCTAATACGGTTTTCTTGTTATGGATTACCGGTCGGTTTTAAGGTATGAGTTAGACTACACCGCCCTAAGACATCTCTTTATGACATAGGGGGGGGGGGGGGTACCCCTTTAATTTGCTTCCCATGAAATGTCTCTGGTATGTGCTCACTGATTAGATGCAGAATTCCCCTTTAACATGAGACGGGAAGTCAGGAAATCCAGAGGAAATCGTCTTCTGTAAAGGATGGGAACTCTGTGATTTGGCGCAGAAGTGAAGTTTCAGCTACAATGATGATTGGTTGGAACAGATACAAAATACTAATTATCCATCAGTGAATTAAAGAATATGGATCCATCCAGCCCTCCCCCTCTCTCTCCTCTCCTGACAGGTCAGTCTCCAGCCCCTCTCTCTCCTCTCCTGACAGCTCAGTCTCCAGCCCCTCTCTCTCCTCTCCTGACAGCTCAGTCTCCAGTCCCTCTCTCTCCTCTCCTGACAGCTCAGTCTCCAGCCCCTCTCTCTCCTCTCCTGACAGCTCAGTCTCTAGCCCCTCTCTCTCCTCTCCTGACAGCTCAGTCTCTAGCCCCTCTCTCTCCTCTCCTGACAGCTCAGTCTCCAGCCCCTCTCTCTCCTCTCCTGACAGCTCAGTCTCCAGCCCCTCTCTCTCCTCTCCTGACAGCTCAGTCTCCAGACCCTCTCTCTCCTCTCCTGACAGCTGAGTCTCCAGCCCCTCTCTCTCCTCTCCTGACAGCTCAGTCTCCAGCCCCTCTCTCTCCTCTCCTGACAGCTCAGTCTCCAGCCCCTCTCTCTCCTCTCCTGACAGCTCAGTCTCCAGCCCCTCTCTCTCCTCTCCTGACAGCTCAGTCTCCAGCCCCTCTCTCTCCTCTCCTGACAGCTCAGTCTCCTGCCCCTCAGTCTCCTGCCCCTCTCTCTCTCCTCATCTCAGTCTCCAGCCCCTTTATCTCCTCTCCTGACAGCTTAGTCTCCAGCCCCTCTCTCCCCTCTCCTGACAGGTCAGTCTCCAGTCCCTCTCTCCCCTCTCCTCATCTCAGTCTCCAGGCCCTCTCTCTCCTCTCCTGACAGCTCAGTCTCCAGCCCCTCTCTCTCTCCTCTCCTCATCTCAGTCTCTAGGCCCTCTCTCTCCTCTCCTGACAGCTCAGTCTCCAGACCCTCTCTCTCCTCTCCTGACGGTTCAGTCTCCAGCCCCTTTCTTTCCTCTCCTGACAGCAGCTCAGACTCCAGCCCCTTTCTCTCCTCTCCTGACAGGTCAGTCTCCAGCCCCTCTCTCTCCTCTCCTGACAGCTCAGTCTCCAGCCCCTCTCTCTCCTCTCCTGACAGCTCAGTTTCCAGCCCCTCTCTCTCCTCTCAGCTCAGTCTCCAGCCCCCCCCTCTCTCTCCTCTCCTGACAGCTCAGTCTCCAGCCCCTCTCTCTCCAATCCTGACTGCTCAGTCTCCAGGCCCTCTCTCTCCAATCCTGACAGCTCAGTCTCCAGCTCCTTTCTCTCCTCTCCTGATGGCTCAGTCTCCAGCCCCTCTCTCTCCTCTCCTGACAGATCACTATCCAGCCCCTCTCTCCTCTCTTGACAGCTCAGTCTCCAGCCCCTCTCTCTCCTCTCCTGACAGCTCAGTCTCCAGACCCTCTCTCTCCTCTCCTGACAGCTCAGTCTCCAGCCTCTCTCCCTCCTCTCCTGACGGCTCAGTCTCCAGCACAGTCTTATTTCACTCTGAACTGGTCAGAGCGGCCTGCACTATATACTGTATGAGAACATGCGGCTGTGGAATATGTCTTTTTCACCATATTATTGCGCACACATTAATAAAGAACTTTCTTTCGGAGACGTCCATAGACTTTCCCCCATCTGTCAGATGTTCCGGTGATTTTCCTCATGTTTTTGTCTATATGATGAGGGGAACTATCTGACCCCTCACTGGATCTGGAGATCTTGTTCTATACGACCAGTTTTACCGCTTCTATAGTCGGTGACCACAGATGTTGTTGTGCTCAGTGCCGCTCCCGCCCGCTCCTTTTGGAGTATATTTAGGTTCACGTGTGGTGTTTGTTCTCCGCCCCGGTGTCTGCCGATCATGAATACAATGGATTTACTAAAACAGATGGGAGGACAGGAAGGGGCGTCCGGGTCCATGTAGAAGACTCAATCAGGTGTCTGCAGAAGAATGTGACTCTTCTCGCTCCCCCGCTGGATGTTTTCTTCTGGTTGTGACTTTGTGTTTCACGTCTGCGGTCAGATATAGGATAAGGGCGCGTTCAGACAGGGCGGACCAGTGTGGATCTCCATCCATCTTCACCCAAAACCTCCATCAAATCCGCCAAAGTTTTCATTGCAGATTTATTTTTCCCTTTAACAAATCTGTAACCGAGCGAACGTGCAGCCGATTCTAAAGTCCACAGAATCTTTTTATTTATTTATTTATTCCAACAAACCAACTTTAAAGTTCGCCTCAACCTTATGGCGTAACCGTCCGCGGCTGAAATCATCTGAACATTGGCTTAAAGGGGTTCTCCATCTCCTCTAATGTTGTTAAAGGGGTTCTCCATCTCCTCTAATGTTGTTAAAGGGATTCTCCATCTCCTCTAATGTTGTTAAAGGGGTTCTCCATCTCCTCTAACGTTGTTAAAGGGGTTCTCCATCTCCTCTAACGTTGTTAAAGGGGTTCTCCATCTCCTCTAATGTTGTTAAAGGGGTTCTCCATCTCCTCTAATGTTGTTTAAGGGGTCCCCTTTAACACACACCAGCAGTGATCAGGCTGGTGTGTGTAGTTACAGTAGAGATATATCTGTATTTATTTATTAGGATCAGAAGGAGGAGGAGGGGGTAAACTTTCTAAATGAAGGTATTTTTTGTTTTGTCCATTATTTTATGCAGGAGTCTCCCTATTGTCTCTTTTTATAGGGGATTTCTGTGAGGGATAGAAGGAGCGGCGTGCGGGATTTTAGCCATGGAATATAAGCCATTACTGGAGGATAGAAGGAGGAGGATAGAGGGATATAGAGTAAGAGGGGACATAGGAGGGACGAGAGAGGAGGAAGAATGGGGGGAGGGACGAGAGAGGAGGAAGAGTGGGGGGAGGGACGAGAGAGGAGGAAGAGTGGGGGGAGGGACGAGAGAGGAGGAAGAGTGGGGGGAGGGACGAGAGAGGAGGAAGAGTGGGGGGAGGGACGAGAGAGGAGGAAGAGTGGGGGGAGGGACGAGAGAGGAGGAAGAGTGGGGAGAGGGGGGGGTAGAGGAGTCTAGAGGGGGGGGGGGATAGAGGGCTCTGGGTCGGGGGCACAGAGAAGGGTCTATCAGTGGATTACCTCCTCCTGCACATTGGTCTCTTTTTTGTGCAGTCCTCAGTGTATGTTGGGTCCATGTCCCCAACCTTGTAAATCGCCTTTGATCCGTCATATCCCATAATCCCTGGTGGTCTCTGTGGTCTCCTGGGGGGGCGGCCATGTAATCCTTGGACCTTTAGTTGGTTCCAGGGCTCCTTCTCTGCTCTTGGACATTGGTGGGCATCCCGGCAGGAGACCCTCCCTCCACGTTGTTACCCTCTGTCCAAGTCCTATGACCTGTCGCAAGATGACTTCATTGGAAGCTAAATAGAGGTTAGGGACAGTGGCCGTCCTTTATACGTCCTTGTAATATGGAGAACCTTTTGCTTATATTGAATCCTGCAGATCTGTTCTCCATCCTATTAGTTGGTTTTGTCTCTCCCCCCCCCCCCCCCCCCTCCCCCCCGATCCTATAAGTTGGTTTTGTCTTCCTCGATCCCATTAGGTGGTACTCCACCACCCCACCCCAATCCTATTAGTTGGTTTTGACTCCCCCCCGATCCTATTTGTTGGTTTTGTCTTCCCCAATCCCCCCCGATCCTGTCTGTTGGTTTTGACTCCCCCCCCCCCCCCCGGTCCTATTTGTTAGTTTTGTCTCCCCCGGTCCTGTTAGGTGGTTTTGTCTCCCTTGATCAGGATCCGCCGTCCTTAGCTGATCTCCTCTCCCCCGGGAGGTCTTGCTGGGTGGGAGACGTCCATCTCTGGGTTTCTTGAGGACACTCTCCATGACCTTTGGTCACGACACAATAGCAGAGTCCTCGGCCACTTCAGGGAGGAATCTGTAGAGAATATGGTGGGAAGAGGAGTAACCCATTGTAACGACGTGAGTCACTCCTACAGGATTAAAGAGCGCACTCAGAGAGTCCTTCAGGTCACACAAAAGCTTCTTCTTCATCTCCTCTAAGTTGATGAACGGCCATTAAGTCTTGTTGCCGGGGGATGGATCATATGGTCGGCACCACGGACGGAGCTTTGTTATGCAAATTTTACTCTTAAGACGCCGTGTTATGTGGGAATAATGTGTGCACACCTTCCGCCGACTCAAAGAAATAACCACTATAGATTAGAGCAGTGGTTTCCGTACAGTAACCCTCCAGCTGTAGCAAGCTGTCCGGGCATGCTGGTAGATGTTGTAGTTTTGCTACAGCTCTATCTGTATACTGCTGCTGCTAGCTCTATGGGATCAGTATATATATAAAATTAGTTTTTCACCTCCCCTTCAGCGCTATCTGTATACTGCTGCTGCTATCTCTGAGATTAGGATATATATTAGTTATTCACCTACCATCCAGCTCTATCTGTGTACTGCTGCTGTTATCTCTATGGGATCAGTATATGTTGTAGTTATTTACCTCTCCTCCAACTCTATCTGTATACTGCTGCTATCTCTATGGAATCAGTATATATTAGTTATTCACCTACCATCCAGCTCTATCTGTATACTGCTGCTATGTCTATGGGATCTGTGTGTGTGTGTGTGTGTGTGTGTGTATATATATATATATATATATATATATATAATATATAATATATAATATATAATATATATATAATATATATATGCACAACAATGGATTGCCGCTCACCACACCCGCAGCTGCTCCTAAGTCCGTGCTCGGACACACCGATACCGCCTCCGGCTCACACAATTAGCAGCAAAGAAGATAGTCCGGCACAGAACTGTAGTATGCAGGTAAAAACTCAGAACTTTATTTCAGCATAACGCAGTACACAGGCTTCTGTGTACTACGTTATGCTGAAATAAAGTTCTGAGTTTTTACCTGCATACTACAGTTCTGTGCCGGACTATCTTCTTTGCTGATATATATATATATATTAGTTATACACCTTCCCTCTGGCTCTATCTGTATACTGCTGCTGCTATCTCTGAGATCAGGATATATAGTGGTTATACACCTCCCCACCCAGCTCTATCTGTATACTGCTGCTCTCTCTATAGGATCAGTATGTTTAGTAGTTATTCACCACCCCTGAGGCTGTGTTCCCACAATTCATTACTTATTTTTCTTTGTTTCCTTGTAGCTGTGAACTTCAAAAACATTAATGAAGAGAATAGGAGGGAGCAGTTTGCAGAAATCTTCACCTCCATCGACACTTTAGCCTTCACCTTCGGCAACGTGTAAGTACAGGAGCGGGGGGCCACACAGTGAGATGAAAGGGGTCGGGAGAAATTGTGTGTAACGTTGGTGGCACAATGGTGAAGCCTGTGATGGAGCCAGATGACTGGGCAACAACAATCGGTCCTGTGACCACCTGCACCTGCATAGGACTCACCGCCCAAAAACAATCATCGGGAAATACTGGAAACATGTCGGGCGCTGTGTCATCTGACGGACCGCGTCGGGAGCGATCACCGGTACAGCAGCCGGGCTTATTGTAGTGTCAACAGAGCGAGCTTCAGCCATAAATCATAGAAAACCGGGCGCCAAAATAATACAGCGGCAATGTTTGGGCACACGCGGCACTAGGGAAGAAATCCATTATCAAAAGATATAGAAGGAAAAAGAAAAAAATGGCAGCAAAATGGAAGAATTATGTGCACACTAACAATAAAGTAAGACGTGCCCCTGATCATGATCAGATCACAGTATCACCTGCCGGGGACCCCAGCGATCAGCAATGATCTGTGCAGGAGGTGTTATAACGGTTATAGGACTGTGCTCTTTAAAGGGGAAGCATTCGGAACATTTTGGGTCAAATGCTGGTTTTGGGCAGCAGGGGTCATGACCTCATAACCGCGCCCCCTCATGACATCACGCTATGCCCCCTCAATGCAAGTCTATGGCAAGGGGCGTGGCAGCCACCACATCCCCCTCCCATAGACTTGCATTGAGGGGGGGCGTGGTGTCACGAGGGCGCATGACGTCACGGGCCCCTGCAGCCCAAAACCAGCATTCGAACCAAAATGTTCCGAATGCCGGGTGAGTGGAGTACCCCTTTAATATCAATGCAGTGTTTGTGGAATACACGATGGATCATTGTAACTCCTCTGACCAAGACATGAGGATCCTGCACAGAGGAGCCCCCCTCCCCCTTCTATTTACGAGGTTATTCAGCAGTAGTGTTTGTTTTTTCTTGCTTTTTATTTGAGGTTTTTTTTTGTTTTGTTTTTTTAATAATTATAATACAAGTTATTAGCCACACCTCAAGGACCTCACCGTACAATATGGTGCATAATTATAAAAAAGAATTGAGGACAGAACGTACTTGAAAAATACAAATGTTTTATTAACAAAAAAATTAACTAAAAATTAACACAGAATATACAATAAAAAGCACCAAATGAACTTCCGATCACTGGGTCCTATCTAAGTAGGAAGCTAATTTGGTGCTTTTTATTGTATATTCTGTGTTAATTTTTAGTTTATTGTTTTGTTAATAAAACATTTGTATTTTTCAAGTACGTTCTGTCCTCAATTCTTTTTTTTTTTATCATTGTGCACCATATTGTACGGTGAGGTCCTTGAGGTGTGGTTAATAATTTGTATTTCAATTTTATTTTGCCGGTGGAGATCGGCATTTTAACCACTTACACCTGGGACTTTATAGTTGTGAGCGGCACACGTCTATTTTTTTTATTATGTCCATTCTGTCAGCTTAGAAAAGTAGTAGAAAAAAAAAATCCTTTACTTACCTCCTTCCGCTCCCCCCGGTGCCTCCATTATCCTTCTCTTGACCCTTTTGTGCGATGATCCTCTTCCCAGTGTCAGGTGTCGATCAGTCACAGTCCAGATCAGCGAATCACTGACCACATCAGTGTTGGGCCTCAGCCAATGATTTGCTGAGCTGCACTGTGACGGATGGACCCCCCGACACCGGGAAGAGGATCGAACCAGAGGCTGAGAGGAGGATACTGGAGCGGAGGGAGGTAAATAAAGTTTTTATTTTTATTTTATTTTTTATTCTTACCAGAATGGGCATAGTCATTAAAAAAATAAATAAATAAAAAACACCACACCCTACTGCCGGAGTACCCTTTTGACTCAGATTTACCTAATACGGTAGAGGGAGGATATTCTCACCTGGACACTTCTTCATACGTTTAGGAGTCCTCCTATATTTTCAGAGATTTTTCTTAGCAAACAAAATGTTATAAGGGGGTGGGGGACGTTTACTTTAAAGGGGTCTTCTGGTTTAATAAGAAATAAATGTATTTACAATGTGTCTGTCTATATGTGTGTAAAATGAAAAACTCGTCCCTCCCGATCCTTCGCCCTGAATAAGTCGTTAGTCACCCGGGAAAGTGACCAGTGGTCTCCAAACTGTGGACCTCCCAGATTTTGCAAAACTACAACTCTCAGCATGCTGGAAAGCCGAGATGATAAAATGTTTCCTTATACCGGTTTCCCAACCAGGGTGCCTCCAGCTGTTGCAAAACTACAACTCCCAGCATGCCAGGACAGCCAAAGGCTGTCCTGGCATGCTGGGAGTTGTAGTTTTGCAGCAGCTGTAGGTCCGCAGTTTGGAGACCGCTACTTTTAGTCTGTTACACACATTTATGCTGTAAATCAGTTTTCGGTTAAAGGGGTACTCCGGCCCTGATAAATCTTATACCCTATCCAAAGGATAGGGGATAAGATGTCTGGTCAGGGGGGGGGGGGGGGGGTCCTGCCACTGGGGACCCCCGCAATCTGTCGTTCCACACCCACCGCAGCGCTGGAGGCTCCAAATGTGTAGCGTGATGACCACGGGGTCGGAGTATCGGGACATCACGACTCCGCCCCCGTGTGACATCCCACCACGCCCCCTCAAAGCAAGTCTATGGGAGGGGGCAAGACCCCCCGTGACCAGACATCTTATCCCCTGTCCTTTTGAATAGGGGATAAGATGTATTAGGGCCAAAGTACCCCTTTAAATCAGAATAACCCTTTATGGTTCTGTTTTTGTGGGATATGTCGTCTTTGTGTGTTTTGTTTGCTCCGTGTCTGTCGGGGAAGTTGTTCTATGAAGTTGATGTATTGTAAAATGTCATAAAAATTTAAATACTGAAAAAGTGTTTAGTTACCATAGGTGTGACCCTTACCTGTATATGGTTGGTTTGTTTAATTTATTTGTGCATTTATTTATATTTTAATTAATTTTGTTAATTTTATTTATTTGTGCATTTATTTATTTTATTAAATAAAATTTTAATAAATGCAAAATAAAATAAATGCACAATAAATTTAATGAAATTAATAAAATAAAATAAATGCACAATAAATGTAATTAATAAAATGTATTAAAATAAATGCACAAATAAATGAAATAAAAATTTTATTTATTTGTGAATTTTTTTATTTTAATAAATTTAGTTAAATTAAATTCATTTTTATTGTGCATTTATTTATTAATGCATTTTTTTTATTCTAATTTATTTGTGAATTTTTATTTATTTAATAGTTTAGTTAAATTTAATACATTTTTTGCATTTATTTTATACATTTTATTTTTCTATTTTATTTGTGCATTTAAAAAAATAAATGTAATTAAATTAATTTTATTTATTTTATTTTTGTGCATTTATTTATTTTATTAAATAAAATTTTAATAAATGCACAATAAATAAAATTAATTAAATAATATAAATGCACAATAAATTTAATTCATAAAATGTATTAAAATAAATGCACAAATAAATGAAATAAATAAAATTTTATTTTGTGAAATTTTTATTTTAATAAATTAATTGTTTAGTTAAATTAAATAAATTTTTATTGTGCATTTATTAATTTTATTTTTCTATTTTATTTGTGCATTTAAAAAAAAATAAATTTAGTTAAATTAAATTAATTTTATTTATTTTATTTGTGCATTTATTTATTTTATTAATACATTTTATTTTTCTATTTGTGCATTTTTTTTTATTAATAAATTGCTTAGTTAAATTAAATGATTTCATTTTTTTGTGCGTTTGTACGCTTGTTTATTTATGTGTTTGTTAATTTTTTTTACACAAGTCATTTTACTCATCTATTTATTTTTTCTTCTTTTTAGTGTTTCCGATTTCCTTATGGGAGATGTAGACAATGGCTCATCACTGGGGCTGCACACATCTCGGAGGAGTCGGGTAAGTGTTTCCCCTCAGACGTCTTCCGCTTTCAGGGTCTTATTCCTCTGGTCTTATACACTTGATGGAATAAAAATTTAGGGTTTTTTGCCAAGGTCCAGCTTCACCATCCGAATCAATGTTCACACCTTGTGCAGCTTCTATAGTGATAGGTGGATGATACCTCTGCTCTGTGCCACGTCCATAAGTGTTTCCCAACCAGGGGGCCTACAAATATTGCAAAACTACAACTCCCAGCATGCCCGGACAGCCAACGGCTGTCCGGGCATGCTGGAAGTTGTAGTTTTGCAACAGCTGGAGGCACACTGGGAAACGCTGCACTAATGGGATGCATCAAAGGCTGTCGGGGCATGCTGGAAGTTGTAGTTTTGCAACAGCTGGAGGCACACTGGGAAACACTGCACTAATGGGATGCATCAAAGGCTGTCGGGGCATGCTGGAAGTTGTAGTTTTGCAACAGCTGGAGGCACACTGGGAAACACTGCACTAATGGGATGCATCAAAGGCTGTCGGGGCATGCTGGAAGTTGTAGTTTTGCAACAGCTGGAGGCACACTGGGAAACACTGCACTAATGGGATGCATCAAAGGCTGTCGGGGCATGCTGGAAGTTGTAGTTTTGCAACAGCTGGAGGCACACTGGGAAACACTGCACTAATGGGATGCATCAAAGGCTGTCGGGGCATGCTGGAAGTTGTAGTTTTGCAACAGCTGGAGGCACACTGGGAAACACTGCACTAATGGAATGCATCAAAGGCTGTCGGGGCATGCTGGAAGTTGTAGTTTTGCAACAGCTGGAGGCACACTGGGAAACACTGCACTAATGGGATGCATCAAAGGCTGTCGGGGCATGGTTGGAAGTTGTAGTTTTGCAACAGCTGGAGGCACACTGGGAAACACTGCACTAATGGGATGCATCAAAGGCTGTCGGGGCATGCTGGAAGTTGTAGTTTTGCAACAGCTGGAGGCACACTGGGAAACACTGCACTAATGGGATGCATCAAAGGCTGTCGGGGCATGGTTGGAAGTTGTAGTTTTGCAACAGCTGGAGGCACACTGGGAAACACTGCACTAATGGGATGCATCAAAGGCTGTCGGGGCATGCTGGAAGTTGTAGTTTTGCAACAGCTGGAGGCACACTGGGAAACTGCACTAATGGGATGCATCAAAGGCTGTCGGGGCATGCTGGAAGTTGTAGTTTTGCAACAGCTGGAGGCACACTGGGAAACTGCACTAATGGGATGCATCAAAGGCTGTCGGGGCATGCTGGAAGTTGTAGTTTTGCAACAGCTGGAGGCACACTGGGAAACACTGCACCAATGGGATGCATCAAAGGCTGTCGGGGCATGCTGGAAGTTGTAGTTTTGCAACAGCTGGAGGCACACTGGGAAACACTGCACCAATGGGATGCATCAAAGGCTGTCGGGGCATGCTGGAAGTTGTAGTTTTGCAACAGCTGGAGGCACCCTGGTTGGGAAACACTGATCTATACTGTGGCTGCACAAGGTCAGAGCACAGAACAGGAAGCGCGGAGGGGACGGGCGCAGTCGCCGCCGGTCTGTGACCTGTAACCTCTGATAACGCTGATAAGTCGTCAACCATTAAACAGTTTTCTATCCGGACAGAAGGAAAAGTCTTTACACAACACATAATAGATGCGATCGCTCCGGAGTTTCCTTCTCTTCTCTTAGAAGTTTATGTTGTAAATTGTTTCTAATTCTCTATTACGAAATCCGTGAGATCACAGACCGCACAGAAGAGGAGCTTCCTATAGAGACATCTCTGTGTATAAAGAGACATCTCTGTGTATAAAGAGACATCTCTGTGTATAGAGAGACATCTCTGTGTATAGAGAGACATCTCTGTGTATAGAGAGACATCTCTGTGTATAGAGAGACATCTCTGTGTATAGAGAGACATCTCTGTGTATAGAGAGACATCTCTGTGTATAAAGAGACATCTCTGTGTATAAAGAGACATCTCTGTGTATAAAGAGACATCTCTGTGTATAAAGAGACATCTCTGTGTATAGAGAGACATCTCTGTGTATAGAGAGACATCTCTGTGTATAGAGAGACATATCTGTGTATAGAGAGACATCTGTGTATAGAGAGACATCTGTGTATAAAGAGACATCTCTGTGTATAGAGAGACATCTCTGTGTAAAGAGACATATCTGTGTATAGAGAGACATCTCTGTGTATAAAGAGACATCTCTGTGTATAAAGAGACATCTCTGTGTATAAAGAGACATCTCTGTGTATAAAGAGACATCTCTGTGTATAAAGAGACATCTCTGTGTATAAAGAGACATCTCTGTGTATAAAGAGACATCTCTGTGTAGAGAGAGACATCTCTGTGTAGAGAGAGACATCTCTGTGTAGAGAGAGACATCTCTGTGTATAGAGAGACATCTCTGTGTATAGAGAGACATCTCTGTGTAGAGAGAGACATCTCTGTGTAGAGAGAGACATCTCTGTGTAGAGAGAGACATCTCTGTGTAAAGAGAGACTTCTCTGTGTAAAGAGAGACTTCTCTGTGTAGAGAGAGACATCTCTGTGCAGAGAGAGACATCTCTGTGTAGAGAGAGACATCTCTGTGTAGAGAGAGACATCTCTGTGTAGAGAGAGACATCTCTGTGGAGAGAGAGACATTTCTGTGGAGAGAGAGACATTTCTGTGGAGAGAGAGAGACATTTCTGTGGAGAGAGAGAGACATTTCTGTGGAGAGAGAGAGACATTTCTGTGGAGAGAGAGAGACATTTCTGTGGAGAGAGAGACATTTCTGTGGAGAGAGAGAGACATTTCTGTGGAGAGAGAGAGACATTTCTGTGGAGAGAGAGAGACATTTCTGTGGAGAGAGAGAGACATTTCTGTGGAGAGAGAGAGACATTTCTGTGGAGAGAGAGAGACATTTCTGTGGAGAGAGAGAGACATTTCTGTGGAGAGAGAGAGACATTTCTGTGGAGAGAGAGAGACATTTCTGTGGAGAGAGAGAGACATTTCTGTGGAGAGAGAGAGACATTTCTGTGGAGAGAGAGAGACATTTCGGTGGAGAGAGAGAGACATTTCGGTGGAGAGAGAGAGACATTTCGGTGGAGAGAGAGAGACATTTCGGTGGAGAGAGAGAGACATTTCGGTGGAGAGAGAGAGACATTTCGGTGGAGAGAGAGAGACATTTCGGTGGAGAGAGAGAGACATCTCGGTGGAGAGAGAGAGACATCTCGGTGGAGAGAGAGAGACATCTCGGTGGAGAGAGAGAGACATCTCGGTGGAGAGAGAATCATGTCTGTGTGGAGACGGAGGATCTTCCTTTAGAGACGTCTGTGCGTTGAGAGACATCTCTCTCTCTCTCTGTGTGTGTAGGGGATAAGATGTTTAGAGGCGGAGTACCCCTTTAATATGGTGCTGGGAGCAGAGGAAACCTAAGAAAAACCTGGTTGTTACACAGCCCCGGTCCCCCGGAGTTCTGCCGCAGATCCCGTTCTTCATCAAGCAGTCCTGAGGTCTTCTCTGTGCTTCTTTCTTCAGAGGCAAACAGCTGCAGGACCTTCCCGCTCAACCAATCCGTGCAGAGAGCGGACACTGCTGCCGACACCCAATGGCTGAGCAGGAAGGTCCTGCAGCTTCTTGTCTGTGAAGGAGGAAGCACAGAGGAGAACAGGGTCTGCGGCAGAGTTATGGGGACCGGGGGTGGGTAACGATCAGGTTTTACCTGTGACCTGACACCATATAAAGGGGGATGAACATGAAATGGGGGGAGGGGTTCACAATATGACATTCTCCCCAAATCGTGTGGCCCTACAGTGCGCGCTCCTACAGGATACAGGGTTTGTTCTTTGTTTGTATTTTACAGTCACAGGAAAGGTTTTATTGGTCGGCTGTGAGGAAACTTTTATACTTTATTTCATCTTTTTTATTTAGTCCTTTGAAAATGTTTCCATGGAGGATTCTGCCGGGTCCATTCACGAGCGAGACGATCTCCAAGGTAAAGGGTTAAACTTAAGGGGGGACCTGACTTTAATTTATTGCAGAAACAAATAATCTTATATATGTTTGTGTGATAAAAGCTTTTACCGGACGCCCCCATTAGATGACCCCCCCCCATTAGATGACCCCCCCCCCCCATTAGATGACCCCCCCCCCCATTAGATGACCCCCCCCCCCCATTAGATGACCCCCCCCCCCCCCCTACAGGAGTCATGTAGTCTTTCCAGTACTTATCAGCTGCTGTATGTTCTGGAGGAGTCATGTAGTCTTTATAGTACTTATCAGCTGCTGTATATCCTGGAGGAGTCATGTAGTCTTTATAGTACTTATCAGCTGCTGTATGTCCTGGAGGAGTCATGTAGTCTTTCCAGTACTTATCAGCTGCTGTATGCCCTGGAGGAAGTCATGTAGTCTTTATAGTACTTATCAGCTGCTGTATGCCCTGGAGGAAGTCATGTAGTCTTTATAGTACTTATCAGCTGCTGTATGTCCTGGAGGAGTCATGTAGTCTTTCCAGTACTTATCAGCTGCTGTATGTCCTGGAGGAGTCATGTAGTCTTTCCAGTACTTATCAGCTGCTGTATGTCCTGGAGGAGTCATGTAGTCTTTCCAGTACTTATCAGCTGCTGTATACCCTGGAGGAAGTCATGTAGTCTTTCCAGTACTTATCAGTTGCTGTATGTCCTGGAGGAAGTCATGTAGTCTTTCCTGTACTTATCAGCTGCTGTATGTCCTGGAGGAAGTCATGTAGTCTTTCCTGTACTTATTAGCTGCTGTATGTCATGGAGGAAGTCATGTAGTCTTTCCAGTACTTATTAGCTGCTGTATGTCCTGGAGGAAGTCATGTAGTCTTTCCTGTACTTATCAGCTGCTGTATGTCCTGGAGGAGTCATGTAGTCTTTATAGTACTTATCAGCTGCTGTATGTTCTGGAGGAAGTCATGTAGTCTTTCCTGTACTTATCAGCTGCTGTATGTCCTGGAGGAGTCATGTAGTCTTTCCAGTACTTATCAGCTGCTGTATGCCCTGAAGGAAGTCATGTAGTCTTTCCTGTACTTATCAGCTGCTGTATGTCCTGGAGGAAGTCATGTAGTCTTTATAGTACTTATCAGCTGCTGTATGTCCTGGAGGAAGTCATGTAGTCTTTCCTGTACTTATCAGCTGCTGTATGTCCTGGAGGAAGTCATGTAGTCTTTCCACTACTTATCAGCTGCTGTATGTCCTGGAGGAGTCATGTAGTCTTTCCAGTACTTATCAGCTGCTGTATGCCCTGGAGGAAGTCATGTAGTCTTTCCTGTACTTATCAGCTGCTGTATGTCATGGAGGAAGTCATGTAGTCTTTCCAGTACTTATTAGCTGCTGTATGTCCTGGAGGAAGTTATGTAGTCTTTCCAGTACTTATCAGCTGCTGTATATCCTGGAGGAGTCATGTAGTCTTTCCTGTACTTATCAGCTGCTGTATGTCCTGGAGGAAGTCATGTGGTCTTTCCTGTACTTATTAGCTGCTGTATGTCCTGGAGGAAGTTATGTAGTCTTTCCAGTACTTATCAGCTGCTGTATATCCTGGAGGAGTCATGTAGTCTTTCCTGTACTTATCAGCTGCTGTATGTCCTGGAGGAAGTCATGTGGTCTTTCCTGTACTTGTCAGCTGCTGTATGTCCTGGAGGAAGTCATGTAGTCTTTATAGTACTTAGCAGCTGCTGTATGTTCTGGAGGAAGTCATGTAGTCTTTCCAGTACTTATCAGCTGCAATATATCCTGGAGGAAGTTGTGTAGTCTTTCCAGTACTTATCAGCTGCTGTATGCTCTGGAGGAAGTCATGTAGTCTTTCCAGTACTTATCAGCTGCTGTATGTGCTGGAGGAAGTCATGTAGTCTTTCCAGTACTTATCAGCTGCTGTATGTGCTGGAGGAAGTCATGTAGTCTTTCCAGTACTTATCAGCTGCTGTATGTGCTGGAGGAAGTCATGTAGTCTTTATAGTACTTAGCAGCTGCTGTATGTTCTGGAGGAAGTCATGTAGTCTTTCCAGTACTTATCAGCTGCAATATATCCTGGAGGAAGTTGTGTAGTCTTTCCAGTACTTATCAGCTGCTGTATGCTCTGGAGGAAGTCATGTAGTCTTTCCAGTACTTATCAGCTGCTGTCTGTGCTGGAGGAAGTCATGTAGTCTTTCCAGTACTTATCAGCTGCTGTATGTGCTGGAGGAAGTCATGTAGTCTTTCCAGTACTTATCAGCTGCTGTATGTTCTGGAGGAAGTCATGTAGTCTTTCCTGTACTTATCAGCTGCTGTATGTCCTGGAGGAATCACGTAGTCTTTCCAGTACTTATCAGCTGCTGTATGTCCTGGAGGAATCACGTAGTCTTTCCAGTACTTATCAGCTGCTGTATGCCCTGGAGGAAGTCATGTAGTCTTTCCAGTACTTATCAGCTGCTGTATATCCTGGAGGAAGTCATGTAGTCTTTCCAGTACTTATCAGCTGCTGTATGCCCTGGAGGAAGTCATGTAGTCTTTCCAGTACTTATCAGCTGCTGTATGCTCTGGAGGAAGTCATGTAGTCTTTATAGTACTTATCAGCTGCTGTATGCTCTGGAGGAAGTCATGTAGTCTTTATAGTACTTATCAGCTGCTGTATGTTCTGGAGGAAGTCATGTAGTCTTTCCAGTACTTATCAGCTGCTGTATGTCCTGGAGGAGTCATGTAGTCTTTCCAGTACTTATCAGCTGCTGTATACCCTGGAGGAAGTCGTGTAGTCTTTCCAGTACTTATCAGCTGCTGTATGCTCTGGAGGAAGTCATGTAGTCTTTCCAGTACTTATCAGCTGCTGTATGTGCTGGAGGAAGTCATGTAGTCTTTCCAGTACTTATCAGCTGCTGTATGCCCTGGAGGAGGTCATGTAGTTATTTCCAGTCAGACACAGTGCTCTCTGCTGCCACCTCTGTCCATGTCAGGAACTGTCCAGAGCAAGAAAGGTTTCCTATAGGGATTTTATCATGCTCTGGACCAGTGTTTCCCAACCACGGTGCCTCCAGCTGTTGCAAAACAACAAGTCCCAGCATGTCCGCACAGCCAGCGGCTATCCGGGTATACTGAGAGTTGTTGTTGTGCAACAGCTGCTGGCGCTCTCATTAGGATACAATGCTCTGAACAATTTCTGACATAAGGTGGCAGTAGGGAGCACCATGTGGGACTGGAAAGAACTACATAACTTCCTGTGGAGCATACAGCAGCTAAGTACTTGAAGGATTGAGATTATTACATAGATATAATTTACAAATCTGTATAATTTTCGGGCACGAGTTACTATAAAATTGTTATATATTATATACATTGTATGTGTATATATATGTGTGTATATATATATATATATGTGTGTATATATATATATATATATATATATATATATATATATATATATATATATATATATATATATATATATATATATATATATAATGTGTATTTTTTATTTTAATTTTTTTAATCCTTTTTCCTAGTTTAATTGTGTGTATTTTTTCCCTGTTCTGTGTGTAAGGACCCCTCCGGTGCACGGCTCTGACTCTGCTCATCCGGCAGGGGACGCGCTCATGGTAGTTGTTTGTGACTCTGACCCTTTCCTCCTCAAATCCTTCTCAATCCTATTTAGTGTCAGGCAGCATTAGACAATCTCGCAGTCACTTGAGCGTTCGGGGGCGTCCGGGCCGGCGCGGGGGATCGGGACCCGCTGACTGTCACGTCTCATGTTGTTTTCAGGGCACCTGCGGGCAGAGGAAGTTGACGGCATGCTCCTGCGAATCGACAGCGGGGTGGAATCTGCCTTATCGTATGCCAAAGCCTGGTCCAAATACGCCAAGGATCTCCTGTCCTGGGTGGAGAAGAGGCTTAATGTGGGTGAGTGCGGGATAAATCCGCGGCCAGCGCGGCAGACGGTCGCTCATGGATTCCTCTCTCTTCCTCCGTTACTTTTCTTTCTATCTTTTAGCGTATTCCGTATCTCATCATGATTTCTGTTTTTTCCGTTGCAGAAGCCGAAGCTGCTAGAAATCTATTAAAGATGGCGGAAAGCGCAAAATCCATTGTCGGCCCACAGGTCTGTGTACTATCTCCTGTATTAAGATTATCGGTGATCCGCCATGTTTAGGAGTTAGCTACACTCGGGGTTCTTTATTCTGTGCCTCTCTATCTGGCGCATAACTACAACTCCCAGCATGCGCTGTAAATCAGGGATTCCAGAACCTGCTGGGGGTTGTAGTTTTGCAACAGATGGGGAGCTTTAGGTGGATGAAGAGCATATCCTGACTGTCTGACTCTTTATCCCAGTGTTTCCCAACCAGGGTGCCTCCAGCTGTTGCAAAACTACAACTCCCAGCATGCCCGGACAGCCGTTGCCTGTCCGGGCATGCTGGGAGTTGTAGTTTTGCAACAGCTGGAGGGACCCTGGTTGGGAATCACTGCGTTATACAGTCACTTTATGACAGTGCTCCTTTATTTGTGCAACCCCCACCATGTCCTTATAGATCAGGACTTTCAGAGAATGCTGGGGGTTGTAGTTTTCCAACAGTTTTTAAGGCCGTCATGGCATGCTGGGATTTATAGTTCAACAGCCACAGGTGGGGAATCACTCCACACACCATCATGTGTTTTATGACTGACCATGTCCTTACAGATCCGGGCTTTCAGAGCATGCTGGGAGTTGTAGTTTTGCAACAGATGGAGAACAATGGACTCTGTCAGGACATTCTGGGAGTTGTAGCTTTCCAATAGTCTTGAAGGCTGTTTCCGGGCATTCTGGGATTTGTAGTTTTGCAACAGCTAAAAAGCCACAGGTGGAGAATCACTGCACTCACTCATGTTTTAAGAATTTCAGCATGGAGCACACTGGGAGTTGTAGTTCTCTAACAGCTGCAGGTTCTGTCAGGGCATGTTAGGAGTTGGAGAACTACAAATTCCAGCATACCCTGTTGCTCCAATCACGCACATCTGACCATGTCCATATATATATATATATATATATATATATATATATATATATATATATATATATAAGGCCTTTAAGAGCATGCTGGGGGTTGTAGTTTGGCAACAGATGGAGAGCTGCAGACTCTGTCAGACATCCCAGGAAGTTGTATCAGTTGTGAAGGCTGTTTTGGGCAGGCTGGGATTTATAGTTCCTCAATAGCTAAAGAGCCACAGGTGGGGAATCACTTTACACACCGTCACGTTTTATACATTTTAGCATGGAGCATGCTGGGAGTTGTAGTTCTGCAGCAGCTGGAGAGTCTTGTATTTGTATTACAACAGCTGGAAAGTGGCAGGTTCTGTCGGGGCGAACTACAATTTCCAGCATACCCGGGATATCCTCCTCTTTTAAAGGGGCACTCCGCTGCTCAGCGTTTGGAACGCTGGAGCCGTCTCCGGGAGCTTGTGACGTCATAGCCTCGCCTTCCCATAGACTTGCATTGAGGGGGCGGGGCGTGACGTCACGAGCTCCAGGCGCCGGCTCCAGCGTTCCAAACGCTGCGCAGTGGAGTACCCCTTTAAACAAACACTCTGACAGCATTCCCTAATCTAAGACTCTCCCTCTGTTTCAAAACTACAAATCCCAGCATGCCCTGACTGCTTTCAGCTGCTGCCTGGCCATGCTGGGGGTTGTAGTTCAGCAACAACTGGAGAGACGTCACCTTAGGGTATGTACACAGTCACGTGTTTTATAAATTTCATCATGGAACATGCTGGGAGTTGTAGTTCTTTTCCCCAGGTAAAGAGTCTCCTATTAATAAACACTTAGGGGGAGATTCATTGAGGCCTGTGCTGAGGAAAATTGTCCAGTTGCCCATAGCAACCAATCAGATCGCTTCTTTCATTATTCGAGGCCTTTTCAAAAATTAAAGTAGTGATCTGATTGGTTGCTATGGGCAACAGGACAACTTTTCTTCTGCTCAGGTCTTGATGAATCTCCCCCTTATTAGTCTGTTATAATGTGAGGGCAGACAGAGCATGCTGGGAGTTGTAGTACTGCAGTAGCCAAAGAGTCACAGGTGGGCGGGATTGTTTTCTGCGGTGAATGGGTCCGTCTTGCCGCCATTTTCACCGCAGATTGTGTTTGTTTTCCATTCAGGAGTTTATGGCGTTCCAGCCGATATTCACCGCGGCTTTTCAGAACGACATTGAGTGCAGCCAGCTGTGTCTGCAGACCATCGCGGCGCTGCAGAGCAACAAGTTCATCCAGGTGAGCGGAACGGACGCAGCCTGTACGCGATCGGAGCGACTGGAAGTGTCCGCCATGTAACCGGAGGTTGAAACGCGTCTCTCAGGGTCCCGGTGCGGCCTGGTCAGGTTTCATTAGAGGGGTACTACGGTGGAAAAACATTTTTTTATTTTTTTTTAAATTATTATTTTTATTTTTTATTTTTTTATTTTTAATCAGCTGGTAACAGAAAGTTAAACAGATTTGTAAATTACTTCTATTAAAAAATCTTAATCCTTCCAGTACTTATCAGCTGCTGAATACTACAGAGGAAATTCTTTTCTTTTTTCATTTCTTTTTTTGTCTTGTCCACAGTGCTCTCTGCTGACACCTCTGTCCATGTCAGGAACTGTCCAGAGCAGGAGAAAATCCCCATATGGACAGAGGTGTCAGCAGAGAGCACTGTGGACAAGACAAAAAAGAAATTCAAAAAGAAAAGATTTTCCTCTGTAGCATACAGCTGCTAATAAGTACTGGAAGGAGTAAGATTTTTTTAATAGAAGTCCTTTGCAAATCTGTTTAACTTTCTGTCACCAGTTGATTAAAAAAAAAATAATTTTCACCGGCGTACCCCTTTAAGGGTGAAATTTATTGAGTTGGGTAAATTTTCTGGTGGGATTTCTGTGTCTAATGCAGTGTTTCCCAACCAGGGTGCCTCCAGCTGTTGCAAAACTACAACTCCCAGCATACCCGGACAGCCAACGGCTGTCCGGACATGCTGGGATTTGTAGTTTTGCAACAGTTGGACACACCCGGGTTGGGAACCACTGGTCTAATATAAGAAATTGCACAAGCAACATAATAAATGGCGCATCATATGCCACTTAGGGATGGGAATATACTCGCGCAACGTGTGTATTATGGCCTCGATTTACCAAACTGTGTGAGAGAAAAAGTGGAGAGATTTTCCCACAGCGACCAATCACAGCTCAGCGAACGAGATCTAGTAAAGTGAAAGCAGAGCTGGGATTGTTTTATATGGAAAAATCTCTCGACTTTGTGTATAAATGTGTGTGTGTGTATGTGTATATATGTATATATATATATATATATATATATATATATATATATATATATATATACATACACAAACTTTATACACTGCTCCAAAATATAAAGTGAACACTGAATGAACTAATCGTATGAAATACTTTCATCTTTACATCAAAATCCCACAAAAATTAACAATGGTCTGGATATGGAGTCACCCTCAAAATCACAGTGGAAAACCCCACTACAGGCTGATCCAACTTTATGTAATGTCCTTAATACAAGTCCCAATGAGGCTCAGTAGTGTGTGTGGCCTCCACGTGCCCGTATGACCTCCCTACAACGCCTGGGCATGATCCTGATGAGGTGGAGGATGGTCTCCTGAGGGATGTCCTCCCAGACCTGGACTAAAGCATCCGCCAACTCCTGGACAGTCTGTGGTGGATGGAGCGAGACGTCCCAGATGTGCTCAATCGGATTCAGGGGAACGGGCGGCCAGTCCATAGCATCAATGCCTTCCTCTTGTAGGAACTGCTGACACACTCCAGCCACATGAGGTCTAGCATTGTCTTGTATTAGGAGGAACCCAGGGCCAACCGCATCAGCATATGGTCTCACAAGGGGTCTGAGGATCTCATCTCGGTACCTAATGGCAGTCAGGCTACCGCTGGCAAGCACATGGAGGGCTGTGCGGCCCCCCCAAAGAAATGCCACCCCACACCATTACTGACCCACCGCCAAACCGGTCATGCTGGAGGATGTTGCAGGCAGCAGAACGTTCTCCACGGCGTCTCCAGACTGTCACGTTTGTCACATGTGCTCAGTGTGAACCTGCTTTCATTTGTGAAGAGCACAGGGCGTCAGTGGTGAATTTGCCAATATTGGTGTTCTCTGGCAAATGCCAAACGTCCTGCACAGTGTTGGGCTGTAAGCACAACCCCCACCTGTGGTCATCGGGCCCTCATACCACCCTCATGGGGTCTGTTTCTTACCATTTGAGTGGACGCATGGACATTTGTGGCCTGCTGGAGGTCATTTTGCAGGGCTCTGGCAGTGCTCCTCCTGCTCCTCCTTACACATAGGTGGAGGTAGCGGTCCTGCTGCTGGGTTGTTGCCCTTCTACAGCCTCCTCCACGTCTCCTGATGTACTGGCCTGTCTCCTGGTAGCGCCTCCATGCTCTGGACACTACGCTGACAGACACAGTAAACCTTCTTGCCACAGCTCGCATTGATGTGCCATCCTGGATGAGCTGCACTACCTGAGCCACTTGTGTGGGTTGTAGACTCTGTCTCATGCTACCACTAGAGTGAAAGCACCGCCAGCATTCAAAAGTGACCAAAACAGCCAGGAAGCATAGGAACTGAGAAGTGGTCTGTGGTCACCACCTGCAGAACCACTCCTTTATTGGGGGTGTCTTGCTGATTGCCTATAACTTCCACCTGTTGTCTGTTCCATGTGAAATTGATTGTCAATCAGTGTTCTTCCTGAGTGGACAGTTACATTGTAAGTGTTCACTTTATATTTTTGAGCAGTGTATATATATATATATATGTGGTCACCCCGCAGTGTGTGTGTGTGTATATATATATATATATATATATATATATGTGGTCACCCCGCAGTGTGTGTGTGTGTATATATATATATATATATGTGGTCACCCCGCAGTTTATATATAATCCTCTTACTCTGACTTTTTAGCCTCTTCAAGCCCGAAGATCTGAGCTCGACAGACAAAGGAAGGAAATGAAGGAACTTTGGCAGCGAGAACAGAAGAAAATGGTTGGTGCAGCAGATTCCTCATAACACCATGCTGCTCCTCCTCCTCGTAACACCCCGCTCCTCCTCGTAACACCCCGCTCCTCCTCGTAACACCCCGCTCCTCCTCGTAACACCCCGCTCCTCCTCGTAACACCCCGCTCCTCCTCGTAACACCCCGCTCCTCCTCGTAACACCCCGCTCCTCCTCGTAACACCCCGCTCCTCCTCGTAACACCCCACTCCTCCTCGTAACACCCCGCTCCTCCTCGTAACACCCCGCTCCACCTCCTTGTCATTACATCCTTCTCCTCCTTCTCCTCTTATAATATCCCATTCCTCCTTGTTACCTCCTCTCCTTCCTCATTACATCCCGCCGCTGCTCCTCCTCCTCCTCATTACATCCCGCCGCTGCTCCTCCTCCTCATTACATCCCGCCGCTGCTCCTCCTCCTCCTCATTACATCCCGCCGCTGCTCCTCCTCCTCCTCATTACATCCCGCCGCTGCTCCTCCTCCTCCTCATTACATCCCGCCGCTGCTCCTCCTCCTCCTCATTACATCCCGCCGCTGCTCCTCCTCCTCCTCATTACATCCCGCCGCTGCTCCTCCTCCTCCTCATTACATCCCGCCGCTGCTCCTCCTCCTCCTCATTACATCCCGCTCTTCCTCCTCCTCATTACATCCCGCTCTTCCTCCTCCTCATTACATCCCGCTCTTCCTCCACCTCATTACATCCCGCTCTTCCTCCTCCTCATTACATCCCGCTCTTCCTCCTCCTCATTACATCCCGCTCTTCCTCCTCCTCATTACATCCCGCTCTTCCTCCTCCTCATTACATCCCGCTCTTCCTCCTCCTCATTACATCCCGCTCTTCCTCCTCCTCATTACATCCCGCTCTTCCTCCTCCTCATTACATCCCGCTCTTCCTCCTCCTCATTACATCCCGCTCTTCCTCCTCCTCATTACATCCCGCTCTTCCTCCTCCTCATTACATCCCGCTCTTCCTCCTCCTCATTACATCCCGCTCTTCCTCCTCCTCATTACATCCCGCTCTTCCTCCTCCTCATTACATCCCGCTCTTCCTCCTCCTCATTACATCCCGCTCTTCCTCCTTAGTAATTTAGGGGCATTCTATGGAAATATGTCCTAAAACAGTCGCCAATTATTCCAGCTGAGGTTGTTGTAGACATTTGTGTATTTATAGACGTGGAATATTGTAAATCTTACTATGAGCAGCATTGCTTCGTGGGGGTGATATGTACTCGAGGGGTGCGACACAGGCTCAGGGGTGCGACACAGGCTCAGGGGTGCGACCCAAATTAATAAGAACCGCTATTAGTATATATGATCAGGTCTGGGTATAATCCTGGGGATGTAGCATTTAGGGTATTATCTCTGGCATTGCACATCCCCTAATCTAATAGATCAAATAGAAGAAATGGAAGACGGCACTCCGGTATTGGTGTCCAAATTCAAAAAAGGTGGTTTATTGATCCCAATACATACAGAATGATGCAACGTTTCGACCTAACAATAAGGTCTTTATCGTGCTTGATAAAGACCTTATTGTTAGGTCGAAACGTTGCATCATTCTGTATGTATTGGGATCAATAAACCACCTTTTTTGAATTTGGACACCAATACCGGAGTGCTGTCTTCCATTTCTTCTATTTGATACGTTTGCCTTGGTCAAGCTTGAGGATGGGCACCCACTAACCCTTATAAGGGTTTGAACACTGTGCATCTCCCATCATTTATATTGGACCCTAATCTAATAGAATATTGTTCTGGTTCACCTCTTATTGTATTAGGACAGTGTTTCCCAACCAGGGCGGATTCAGCTGCTGCAAAACTATAACTTCCAGCATGCCCGAACAGCCAAAGGCTGTCCAGGCATGCTGGAAGTTGTAGTTTTGCAACAGCTGAAGGCACCCTTGTTGGGTGACACTGCAGTAGAGTAATGTCCGTCAGCTGCCGTGCTGCACATGTACGTAACCCTAAGGGTAAGGTCACACGTAACGGACCCGCAGTGTATTTTACGCTGCCGATACACCGGTGACCTGACCTATAGTGTGCCTCCAGCTGTTGCCACCCACCTCTTCCCTGGCCTGTTTGCAGCAGCAATCCGCCCCTCCGAGTAGCCACACAGGGGCCCACGAGTCGTCACACACATGCGCAGTGTATTCAGACATCGCAGCTGCTCCGCAATGTATGAGTACACTGCAGTGTAGCTGCTCGGAGCGGCCGTGTGAGCAGGGCGCGGGGTGGCAACAGCTGGAGGCACAGTATGGGTCGGATCACCGGCTGATCTGCAGTGTAAAATACACTGCAGATCCATTACGTGTGACCCTACCCTAATGGTATTATTATTATTATTTTTTTTTTTTATACATTGTGGTTTATTATGTTTTATGCAGCAAGAGCTGGAGACCGCTCTACGGAAAGCAAAACTATTGAATGTCCAAAGGCAAGATGAGTACGAGAAAGCGAAATCCAGTACGATCCGCGCGGAGGAGGAGCAGCTCAGTATATCCGGAGGACTCATGAAAGATGGCAGCAAACAGGTGGAGAAGAGGAGACGCTTGGAGGAGGAAGCCTTACAGAAGGTACGAGCCGCGCCAAGGGCAGAGATCATATGTCGGATCTGACATGATGACTGTGATTTACCCACCTGTCCCGAGTATTCTATAATGTCCTTCTCGTATAAGCCGCTGCCAGTCACCTCCGGCTCAGACTGAAGACATCTTCCCCTTCCTATTCGTCTTATAGGCCGACGAAGCGAAAGAATATTACAAGACGTGTGTGGCGGAGGTGGAGGAGAAGAGAATAGATATGGAGAGTGTGAAAAGTGAAATTTTAACGCAGATTCGGGAGCTCATCTACCAATGTGATCTCACCCTGAAAGCCGTAAGTCCCTTATGTTTCATCGCTGGATTGGTCGATCGCTGCCGCGTCTTTTACGTGAGACGATTATCGGGAGTGAACATTCATAGGAAAGTCGTTCAGATGAAATCACTGCTGAGATCATTTACTAGACCGCAGTGTTCACCTTTGTCTCCTGTGCCGTGTAGTTCACCTTATATATACTTTAGTTTGGGTTCACACTAGCCGGTTATGGCTCAGTGCGGGAGTCGTGTATATACGGACAGGGATGAGGACTACTGCTCTTTGCAGGAGGAGGGGACAGGAGGAGGACATAGGAGCCTGGAGGAAAAGGAGACAGAGAGGAGTCTGGAGGAGAGGGACAGAGAGGAGTCTGGAAGAGGAGGAGGGGGACAGAGAGGAGTCTGGAGGAGGAGGAGGGGGACAGAGAGGAGTCTGGAGGAGGAGGAGGGGGACAGAGAGGAGTCTGGAGGAGGAGGAGGGGGACAGAGAGGAGTCTGGAGGAGGAGGGGGACAGAGAGGAGTCTGGAGGAGGAGGGGGACAGAGAGGAGTCTGGAGGAGGAGGGGGACAGAGAGGAGTCTGGAGGAGGAGGAGGGGGACAGAGAGGAGTCTGGAGGAGGAGGAGGGGGGACAGAGAGGAGTCTGGAGGAGGAGGGGGACAGAGAGGAGTCTGGAGGAGGAGGGGGACAGAGAGGAGTCTGGAGGAGGGGGGACAGAGAGGAGTCTGGAGGAGGGGGACAGAGAGGAGTCTGGAGGAGGGGGACAGAGAGGAGTCTGGAGGAGGGGGACAGAGAGGAGTCTGGAGGAGGGGGACAGAGAGGAGTCTGGAGGAGGGGGACAGAGAGGAGTCTGGAGGAGGGGGACAGAGAGGAGTCTGGAGGAGGGGGACAGAGAGGAGTCTGGAGGAGGGGGACAGAGAGGAGTCTGGAGGAGGGGGACAGAGAGGAGTCTGGAGGAGGGGGACAGAGAGGAGTCTGGAGGAGGGGGACAGAGAGGAGTCTGGAGGAGGAGGGACAGAGAGGAGTCTGGAGGAGGAGGGGGCAGAGAGGAGTCTGGAGGAGGAGGAGGGGACAGAGAGGAGTCTGGAGGAGAGGGGACAGAGAGGAGTCTGGAGGAGAGGGACAGAGAGGAGTCTGGAGGAGAGGGGACAGAGAGGAGTCTGGAAGAGGAGGAGGGGGACAGAGAGGAGTCTGGAGGAGGGGGACAGAGAGGAGTCTGGAGGAGGGGGACAGAGAGGAGTCTGGAGGAGGAGGGACAGAGAGGAGTCTGGAGGAGGAGGGGGACAGAGAGGAGTCTGGAGGAGGAGGAGGGGACAGAGAGGAGTCTGGAGGAGAGGGACAGAGAGGAGTCTGGAGGAGAGGGACAGAGAGGAGTCTGGAGGAGAGGGACAGAGAGGAGTCTGAAGAGGAGGAGGGGGACAGAGAGGAGTCTGAGGAGGAGGGGACAGAGAGGAGTCTGGAGGAGGAGGGGGACAGAGAGGAGTCTGGAGGAGGGGGGACAGAGAGGAGTCTGGAGGAGGGGGACAGAGAGGAGTCTGGAGGAGGGGGACAGAGAGGAGTCTGGAGGAGGGGGACAGAGAGGAGTCTGGAGGAGGGGGACAGAGAGGAGTCTGGAGGAGGGGGACAGAGAGGAGTCTGGAGGAGGAGGACAGAGAGGAGTCTGGAGGAGGAGGGAGCAGAGAGGAGTCTGGAGGAGGAGGAGGGGACAGAGAGGAGTCTGGAGGAGAGGGGACAGAGAGGAGTCTGGAGGAGAGGGGACAGAGAGGAGTCTGGAGGAGAGGGACAGAGAGGAGTCTGGAGAGGAGGAGGGGGACAGAGAGGAGTCTGGAGGAGGGGGACAGAGAGGAGTCTGGAGGGAGGGGGACAGAGAGGAGTCTGGAGGAGGAGGGACAGAGAGGAGTCTGAGAGGAGGAGGGGACAGAGAGGAGTCTGGAGGAGGAGGAGGGACAGAGAGGAGTCTGGAGGAGAGGGACAGAGAGGAGTCTGGAGGAGAGGGACAGAGAGGAGTCTGGAGGAGAGGGACAGAGAGGAGTCTGGAGAGGAGGAGGGGGACAGAGAGGAGTCTGGAGGAGGAGGGGGACAGAGAGGAGTCTGGAGGAGGAGGAGGGGGACAGAGAGGAGTCTGGAGGAGGAGGAGGGGACAGAGAGGAGTCTGGAGGAGGAGGGGGACAGAGAGGAGTCTGGAGGAGGAGGGGGACAGAGAGGAGTCTGGAGGAGGAGGGGGACAGAGAGGAGTCTGGAGGAGGAGGGGGACAGAGAGGAGTCTGGAGGAGGAGGGGGACAGAGAGGAGTCTGGAGGAGGAGGGGGACAGAGAGGAGTCTGGAGGAGGAGGGGGACAGAGAGGAGTCTGGAGGAGAGGGGACAGAGAGGAGTCTGGAGGAGGGGGACAGAGAGGAGTCTGGAGGAGGGGGACAGAGAGGAGTCTGGAGGAGGGGGGACAGAGAGGAGTCTGGAGGAGGGGGACAGAGAGGAGTCTGGAGGAGAGGGGACAGAGAGGAGTCTGGAGGAGGAGGGACAGAGAGGAGTCTGGAGGAGGGGGACAGAGAGGAGTCTGGAGGAGGGGGACAGAGAGGAGTCTGGAGGAGGGGGACAGAGAGGAGTCTGGAGGAGGGGGACAGAGAGGAGTCTGGAGGAGGGGGACAGAGAGGAGTCTGGAGGAGGAGGACAGAGAGGAGTCTGGAGGAGGAGGAGGGGGCAGAGAGGAGTCTGGGAGGAGGAGGGGGACAGAGAGGAGTCTGGAGGAGGAGGAGGGGGACAGAGAGGAGTCTGGAGGAGAGGGACAGAGAGGAGTCTGGAGGAGAGGGACAGAGAGGAGTCTGGAGGAGGGGACAGAGAGGAGTCTGGAGGAGAGGGGACAGAGAGGAGTCTGGAAGAGGAGGAGGGGGACAGAGAGGAGTCTGGAGGAGGGGGGGACAGGAGGAGGACATAGGAGCCTGGAGGAAAGGAGACAGAGAGGAGTCTGGAGGAGAGGGACAGAGAGGAGTCTGGAAGAGGAGGAGGGGGACAGAGAGGAGTCTGGAGAGAGGAGGAGGGGGACAGAGAGGAGTCTGGAGGAGGAGGAGGGGGACAGAGAGGAGTCTGGAGGAGGAGGAGGGGGACAGAGAGGAGTCTGGAGGAGGAGGAGGGGGACAGAGAGGAGTCTGGAGGAGAGGAGGGGACAGAGAGGAGTCTGGAGGAGGAGGAGGGGGACAGAGAGGAGTCTGGAGGAGGAGGAGGGGGACAGAGAGGAGTCTGGAGGAGGAGGAGGGGGACAGAGAGGAGTCTGGAGGAGGAGGAGGGGGACAGAGAGGAGTCTGGAGGAGGAGGAGAGGGGACAGAGAGGAGTCTGGAGGAGGAGGAGGGGGACAGAGAGGAGTCTGGAGGAGGAGGAGGGGGACAGAGAGGAGTCTGGAGGAGGAGGAGGGGGACAGAGAGGAGTCTGGAGGAGGAGGAGGGGGACAGAGAGGAGTCTGGAGGAGGAGGAGGGGGGACAGAGAGGAGTCTGGAGGAGGAGGAGGGGGGCAGAGAGGAGTCTGGAGGAGGAGGAGGGGGAGCAGAGAGGAGTCTGGAGGAGGAGGAGGGGGCAGAGAGGAGTCTGGAGGAGGAGGAGGGGGGCAGAGAGGAGTCTGGAGGAGGAGGAGGGGGGCAGAGAGGAGTCTGGAGGAGGAGGAGGGGGGCAGAGAGGAGTCTGGAGGAGGAGGAGGGGGCAGAGAGGAGTCTGGAGGAGGAGGAGGGGGGCAGAGAGGAGTCTGGAGGAGGAGGAGGGGGCAGAGAGGAGTCTGGAGGAGGAGGGGGGGGGCAGAGAGGAGTCTGGAGGGGGGCAGAGAGGAGTCTGGAGGAGGAGGAGGGGGGCAGAGAGGAGTCTGGAGGAGGAGGAGGGGGGGCAGAGAGGAGTCTGGAGGAGGAGGAGGGGGACAGAGGAGTCTGGAGGAGGAGGAGGGGGGCAGAGAGGAGTCTGGAGGAGGAGGAGGGGGGCAGAGAGGAGTCTGGAGGAGGAGGAGGGGGGCAGAGAGGAGTCTGGAGGAGGAGGAGGGGGGCAGAGAGGAGTCTGGAGGAGGAGGAGGGGGGCAGAGAGGAGTCTGGAGGAGGAGGAGGGGGGCAGAGAGGAGTCTGGAGGAGGAGGAGGGGGGCAGAGAGGAGTCTGGAGGAGGAGGAGGGGGGCAGAGAGGAGTCTGGAGGAGGAGGAGGGGGGCAGAGAGGAGTCTGGAGGAGGAGGAGGGGGGCAGAGAGGAGTCTGGAGGAGGAGGAGGGGGGCAGAGAGGAGTCTGGAGGAGGAGGAGGGGGGCAGAGAGGAGTCTGGAGGAGGAGGAGGGGGGGCAGAGAGGAGTCTGGAGGAGGAGGAGGGACGCAGAGAGGAGTCTGGAGGAGGAGGGGGGACAGAGAGGAGTCTGGAAGAGGAGGAGGGGGACAGAGAGGAGTCTGGGAGGGAGGAGGGGGGGGTACAGGAGGAGGACATAGGAGCCTGGAGGAAAAGGAGACAGAGAGGAGTCTGGAGGAGAGGGACAGAGAGGAGTCTAGAAGAGGAGGAGGGGGACAGAGAGGAGTCTGGAAGAGGAGGAGGGGGGACAGAGAGGAGTCTGGAGGAGGAGGAGGGGGACAGAGAGGAGTCTGGAGGAGGAGGAGGGGGGCAGAGAGGAGTCTGGAGGAGGAGGAGGGGGGCAGAGAGGAGTCTGGAGGAGGAGGAGGGGGGCAGAGAGGAGTCTGGAGGAGGAGGAGGGGGGCAGAGAGGAGTCTGGAGGAGGAGGAGGGGGGCAGAGAGGAGTCTGGAGGAGGAGGAGGGGGGGCAGAGAGGAGTCTGGAGGAGGAGGAGGGGGGCAGAGAGGAGTCTGGAGGAGGAGGAGGGGGGCAGAGAGGAGTCTGGAGGAGGAGGAGGGGGGCAGAGAGGAGTCTGGAGGAGGAGGAGGGGGGCAGAGAGGAGTCTGGAGGAGGAGGAGGGGGGCAGAGAGGAGTCTGGAGGAGGAGGAGGGGGGCAGAGAGGAGTCTGGAGGAGGAGGGGGACAGAGAGGAGTCTGGAGGAAGAGGAGAGGGGCAGAGAGGAGTCTGGAGGGGGACTGAGAGGAGTCTGGAGGGGGACAGAGAGGAGTCTGGAGGGGGAGGAGGGGGGCAGAGAGGAGTCTGGAGGGGGAGGAGGGGGGGCAGAGAGGAGTCTGGAGGGGGAGGAGGGGGGCAGAGAGGAGTCTGGAGGGGGAGGAGGGGGACTGAGAGGAGTCTGGAGGGGGACAGAGAGGAGTCTGGAGGGGGAGGAGGGGGACAGAGAGGAGTCTGGAGGGGAGGGAGGGGGACAGAGAGGAGTCTGGAGGGGGAGGAGGGGGACAGAGAGGAGTCTGGAGGGGGAGGAGGGGGACAGAGAGGAGTCTGGAGGGGGAGGAGGGGACAGAGAGGAGTCTGGAGGGGGAGGAGGGGACAGAGAGGAGTCTGGAGGGGGAGGAGGGGGACAGAGAGGAGTCTGGAGGGGGAGGAGGGGGGACAGAGAGGAGTCTGGAGGGGGACAGAGAGAATTTCGGTCTCCTTTCGAGCTCATCCTTATAGTTACATGGCAGATCTGTGACTATTGTTTGGCCTCACTGTGACACATTGTCCGCTTTCTCCCCGGCATCTTAGTGGTTATGGAGTCAGGATCTTGTCCCGGCTGTTATAGCAGGTTGTTGGCTGTATGTATGTACCAGTCTGTTCCATCGCAGCACCATAATACTATGCTGCGGTTCAGGAAGGGATTCTGAATATGTGGTCCTTCACTACTGTCACATTACGTCCGGTCCAGTACTCCATTATGTCCACCTGCAGCGTGGCTCTGGACTTCACATTACGTCCGGTCCAGTACTCCATTATGTCCACCTGCAGCGTGGCTCTGGACTTCACATTATGTCCGGTCCAATACTCCATTATGTCCTCCTGCAGCGTGGCTCTGGACTTCACATTATGTCCGGTCCAGTACTCCATTATGTCCACCTGCAGCGTGGCTCTGGACTTCACATTACGTCCGGTCCAGTACTCCATTATGTCCACCTGCAGCGTGGCTCTGGACTTCACATTATGTCCGGTCCAGTACTCCATTATGTGCACCTGCAGCGTGGCTCTGGACTTCACATTACATCCGGTCCAGTACTCCATTATGTGCACCTGCAGCGTGGCTCTGGACTTCACATTGCGTCCGGTCCAGTACTCCATTATGTCCACCTGCAGCGTCGCTCTGGACTTCACATTACGTCCGGTCCAGTACTCCATTATGTCCACCTGCAGCGTGGTTCTGGACTTCACATTACATCCGGTCCAGTACTCCATTATGTCCACCTGCAGCGTTGCTCTGGACTTCACATTGCGTCCGGTCCAGTACTCCATTATGTCCACCTGCAGCGTCGCTCTGGACTTCACATTACGTCCGGTCCAGTACTCCATTATGTCCACCTGCAGCGTCGCTCTGGACTTCACATTACGTCCGGTCCAGTACTCCATTATGTCCACCTGCAGCGTGGCTCTGGACTTCACATTACGTCCGGTCCAGTACTCCATTATGTCCACCTGCAGCGTGGCTCTGGACTTCACATTATGTCCGGTCCAGTACTCCATTATGTCCACCTGCAGCGTGGTTCTGGACTTCACATTACATCCGGTCCAGTACTCCATTATGTCCACCTGCAGCGTCGCTCTGGACTTCACATTACGTCCGGTCCAGTACTCCATTATGTCCTCCTGCAGCGTGGCTCTGGACTTCACATTACGTCCGGTCCAGTACTCCATTATGTCCACCTGCAGCGTGGCTCTGGACTTCACATTGCATCCGGTCCAGTACTCCATTATGTCCGGTCCAGTACTCCATTATGTCCACCTGCAGCGTGGCTCTGGACTTCACATTGCGTCCGGTCCAGTACTCCATTATGTCCACCTGCAGCGTGGCTCTGGACTTCACATTGCGTCCGGTCCAGTACTCCATAGCGTCCACCTGCAGCGTGGCTCTGGACTTCACATTATGTCCGGTCCAGTACTCTATAGCGTCCACCTGCAGCGTGGTTCTGGACTTCACATTACATCCGGTCCAGTACTCCATTATGTCCACCTGCAGCGTGGCTCTGGACTTCACATTGCGTCCGGTCCAGTACTCCATAGCGTCCACCTGCAGCGTGGCTCTGGACTTCACATTACGTCCGGTCCAGTACTCCATTATGTCCACCTGCAGCGTGGCTCTGGACTTCACATTACGTCCGGTCCAATACTCCATTATGTCCACCTGCAGCGTGGCTCTGGACTTCACATTACGTCCGGTCCAGTACTCCATTATGTCCTCCTGCAGCGTGGCTCTGGACTTCACATTACCTCCGGTCCAGTACTCCATTATGTCCACCTGCAGCGTGGCTCTGGACTTCACATTGCGTCCGGTCCAATACTCCATTATGTCCACCTGCAGCGTGGCTCTGGACTTCACATTATGTCCGGTCCAGTACTCTATAGCGTCCACCTGCAGCGTGGCTCTGGACTTCACATTGTAGATGACGTTTTCTCGTCTTTACGGTCAGGACCTTCTGATGTTTTCGGTCTTTTGTGCGCAGGCCACAGTGAACCTGTTCCAGATGCAGACCGCCCAGGTGGTGTCGCTGCCTGTGAACTGCCAGACGCTGTGCGAGAACGCCAAACGCTATGAGCCCGGCCAGCAGTATTCAGAGTTTGTGAAGAACCTGCCCAAAGACGACTGCGGCATCGAGGTCGGGTCTTGTGAAGCGTCACATGGGCGGATCGGGCGGTGAGTGTATGATACGGGGGCGGTCTGTGTTCTGCAGGGTCACCTGTCGTGTACCCCAGTAGACGTGTTTTTGTTTGTCTTTTTTACCTATTTTGTTTTCTTTTTAGGCTTTTATCCAAGGGAGAAGAGAACGGCACCCGGGCATCACAAGGGAACCTGTCCCAGGGCTCTGCAGAGTACACCGCTCAGTCCTCGGAGGACATCGGGAGTCCGCTCTATAGCCGATCCCACAAGGCCGGGCAGAAGAGGTCCAGCAGCAGCACCGATATTCAGAGTAAGAGGTCATCCGTGACGCCTCCGGTATTCACCGTTCTCTTTAGATTTGTAGATTGTGACCGTCCTCTGGTTTTACTCTTTGTAGCGTTACGAGGTCCGCCGTTCAGGTCGTGGTCCACAGGCAACCAGAGCGGTATGTGCAGTGATTCTGAGAGCGCAGGGGGCAGTAGTGAGTCCCGCTCTATGGACTCCCCATCAGCCAGTCCAGGTACAATATTAGTAGTATCCTAAAGGGGAACTCCAGAGGGAAAAAAATGTTTTAAAAATGAACTGGTTTTAGAAAGTTAGACAGATTTGTGAATTATTTATCTAGGAATTCATGTAGTCTTTCCAGTACTTACCAGCTGCTGTATGTCCTGGAGGAAGTCATGTAGTCTTTCCAGTATTTGTCAGCTGCTGTATACCCTGGAGGAGTCATGTAGTCTTTCCAGTACTTATCAGATGCTGTATGTCCTGGAGGAAGTCATGTAGTCTTTCCAGTACTTATCAGCTGCTGTATGTTCTGGATGAAGTCATGTAGTCTTTCCAGTACTTATTAGCTGCTGTATGTCCTGGAGGAATCATGTAGTCTTTCCAGTACTTATCAGCTGCTGTATGTTCTAGAGGAAGTCATGTAGTCTTCCCAGTACTTATCAGCTGCTGTATGTCCTGGAGGAGTCATGTAGTCTTTCCAGTGTTTATCAGCTGCTGTATGCTCCAAAGCAAGTCATGTAGTCTTTCCAGTCTGGCCACAGTTCTCTCTGCTACCACCTCTGCCCGTGTCAGGAACTGTCCAGAGAAGGATCAAATACCCATAGCAAACCTTTCCTGCTCTGGACAGTTCTTGCAAGAGATAGGAGACAGAAAAAAAAAGGACGGCGCCTTGCGTAATACTGTGGGCTAAAAACCCAAATGCCCTTTGAAATGATGTTCACCTTTGGTAAGTCTTGGTATCAAGCATATCATCCTTCACAGGGGGTAGAATGTTGTGGAGATGTGGTATCGCTGGCTGCAGCCCAGAGATGGCCGGTCTCCCGTCAGGAATCGGCAAAAGTCAAGCAGGATCAGTAAAGGAAAAATAGTTCTGCTTATGGCGCTGCCGTGTGGATATCACAGTCACGGAGGAGACGGTGTAAAAAAATAACAATGTATTGATTAAACACATTTAACCTTTTTACATGGTGTGCAAGACGCGTTTCGAAGGATAGTTCCTTCTTTATCAATTTCTACAGAGACATACAGTGATAGAAACATATGTGTGTTTTAGGCGCCAAAACCGCTGGACAGAGGTCAGGGTTACATTTGGGCGGAGCCAGAGTGACACACATTAAAATAACATATTAATGTGAAACAAAAAAGATATATACCCAACATGCATAGTCGGTGTTACATGACCTGTGCTAGTGGTGCATAAGAATATCAGTTTAGTGTATTGGGCAAAAAATGATTTGGTAATTGCCGCTGTTAGGTCTGAGATGAGAGGCGACCAATGGAATAAATATCCCTCATTGCGTCATTGGTTGTCAGGGAGAACTGCTGTCAGTGTGAAGAGGTGGCGACCAATGGGAGGCCAGGGAGCAGTTACGTCATCTGTTATTGTATGTAGGACGTGCCCAGCCGGGCTTGTCATAGTGATGCGGAATGGACCAAAACGCTGGGAGCCGATGTTTGCAAATGTTATTCTATTCGGAAGTCGTGGGAGATATGAAAAAGAGTTGCGGTCAATCAGGCTGTGAGTATGTGATGTCTTTTGGACCAATCAGAGGTCTTTTGGACCAGTCGAAAGGATGCCGACTGATTTTTGCAGAAACAGTTCGGGGCGTGGTTAGAGTGTCCGGTAAGCCAATAGGATTGGATGGTCTGTGGACCAATCACAGTTGCGCCTACTGTTCTTATGAACATAATCGGTGAAATAAGTTTATACAGTGTGTTTAATGTATTCATTGAATCCCATGGGGGTCAAAGTTTTCATTAAAAATATCCAGTAAGTTACCCTCCTGCATAGCTGCGTACATCTTCTGTTTGTGGATGTGGGAATCTCTTCTATCGGGGTGACTGTAAAGCCGGTAAAACTGCAGTTATGGTGGGAGGCTGCATGCCTCGATATGCTGTGCAGTTGGTATCCGTTCTTCTCATTCAGCTGCTCAGCATTTGTGTTGTCCTTCCGATGTATTGGATGCCACACGGGCATTCGAGGAGGTAGACTATGAATGGGGATTTGCATGACATGCGGCTCCTTATTTGGTAGGTATCCCCTGTAGTCTTTGATGTTATTTCTTTACATCGGTTTTTGATGTTGGCACAGCATTTGCAGTTTGTGCCGCAGCATTTATAGACTCCCACTATTTTGTCTTCACCTGTCAGGGGATGTTTTTTGCTAATGGTTTTGAGCTTGTTGGGGGCCAAGATATTCTTCAGTGACCTGGTTTTCTGGAAGATAATTTGTGGTTTAGCTGGAATTACATCTCTCAAGAAGGGATCCATGAGTAGAATCTTCCAATGTTCCTTTAGGATTTTCTTGATATTTTTGTGGTCAGTAGAGAAAGTGGTGAGAAAGTTGTATGAAAAACGGTTTGTCTCTCCAGTTACTTTCTGGTCAGTTGTTTCTGGTTGTAGGCAGGTGTCTTGAGATAAAGTGCCGGCTTCCTTTTTACTGTTTTTGGTGAGTGATTTGGGATATCCTTTAGCTTTGAACCTTGTGTCCAGAATCTTGCTCTGTATTTGGAAGTCTTTTGTGGAGGTACAGTTCCGACGGATCCTCTTATACTGCCCATAAGGGAGGTTTTGTGTCCATTTTTCTAGATGACAACTGGTGTAGTCCAGATAACTGTTTCCATCCACACTTTTAAAGAATGTTTTGGTGGTGATTTTGCCTTTATTGTGTGATACGATTATGTAGGTGGATGTAAAATTGACATTCCAAGTGCTATTGTTAAGGGAGGTGATGAATTGATTGAGGAGATCTGATGTGCCATCCCATACGATAAAAATATCGTCAATGTATCTTTTGTAGGTGATACAATGATGGTAAAGGGGATCGCAATATAATAGTTGGTCTTCAAAAGCACCCATAAATAAATTTGCGAAACTGGGTGCGAATCGCGTCCCCATCGCTGTGCCACAGTGTTGCCTGAATATGCGGCCATTGAACTGGAAGAAATTGTTTGAGTATGAAATTGATGGCATCTAGGAGGAACTCTTTTTGGGGTTCCGGCATCTGGGGGTCTGCTTGAAGGTAATTGGATACGGCAGATGGACCTTGATCGTGTTGGATGATAGTGTACAGTGAGGATATATCCATTGTCAGAAAGATATAGTGATCTTGCCACTGCAGGTCGATGATGGATTTAATAAAATCACTGGTGTCTTTGGTGTATGATGGAAGTTCACACACGTATTTCTGCAGATGGAAGTCGATGTATTGTGAGAGATTTGAGGTTGAGTTGAGTGGGGGGTTGAGTGGGGTGTTTATGAACCTTAGGCAAATGGTAAAACAGAGGTGTGTCGGGTTCATTGATTTTGATGTAGCTATATTCCTGTTTGTTCAAGATGCCATTCTTCAGTCCTTTGTCCAGCAGGGAGGTTAGTTCCTCCGAGTAGGGGATGGCTGGGTTTTTGTCTAGGACTTCATAAAAGGATGAGTCGGAAAGGAGGTGGTTGGATTCAGAGATGTAATGCTCACGATCCATGATGACTATGCCGCCGCCCTTATCTGCAGATTTGATGATGTTGGATTCATCTGAAGACAGCGTTTTGATGGCTTTTTTCTGTTGTGTATTCGGATTCTGGACATAACTATTTTGTGTGTTTTTAGCTAGGTCCTCAAAATCTTTAGATACTTCAGCCATGAATGTTTCAATGAAATTTCCACGGTGGTGGGTGGGGTAGAAGGTAGACTTCGGTTTCAGCCCGGTGTTGATTGGCGGGGGTTCACGTGTGGTTAGGTATACATCCTTGTGATTATCTGAGTATGCTGATGTGGTAACTTCATTTGGTACTGATTTGGGCAGGTTAAAATGCCTTTTGAGGGTTAATTTGCGGATAAATGCGTTTAGGTCTAGGAAGAGGTCAAAGTCATTCGACCGGCTAGACGGGCAAAAAGATAAGCCTTTGGATAGCACACTGAGTTCTATTGGTTTAAGAGCTCTTTTGGAGAGATTGAAGATTTTTATGGTTTCGGTGGCAAGTTCTGAGTTCCCTAGTAGCGAGGTCATCGGGGGAGTGGTTATTGGTGGTTTTTCCTTTTTGTGTCCTCCTCTTCTTCCTCTCTTCCTTTTCTTTTTGTCCTCTGGGGGCGGATTGGTGTCGCTACATGAACAGTCTCCAGTGCATAGAATGTTGGATCTGGAGTTTGACCCAGAGTCGGAGGAAGCCCTAAAAAAGACTCTGAATGGGTATCCCTGTTCTTAGGTGGCGTCTGGTCTACAGCGGTAAGATCGGGGTTATTGCAAGGTGTGTAGAAGTGGTTGGAAGAATATGGGTTGTTGATGTTGGGAGTTGGAGTGATACTCTCGTGGGTAGTGATGAGTGAGTCTTCAAAAATAGAGTCATCAGATATGGTTGCGGTTCTGGATGGAAAGAAATGTCCTGAGGGTAAGGGATAGTTGTTTTGGGGGTACATTTCAAGTAAATCATCCGGAATCCTGATGGGTTTTGTGGTGTTGTTAATTGTTTTTTTTGTTTAAAGGCTTGGTCGCAGTTTTCTTCGTGGTGATCGACCGAAGAGAGTTTCTTGGTGCCTGGATAGGTTTCTTGTTCCAAAGGGGGGGGGGGTGTTATTGGAAGGTTGTTTAATGCTTGGAAGGCGATGTCTTGGTGTTTTGGCTTTTGGTTTATTATTTTTTATATTGTTGTTATTTGTGGTTGATGTGGGATTGATTTTTGTATACATTGAACACACTGTATAAACTTAATTTCACATATTATGTTCATAAGAACAATAGGCGCAACTGTGATTGGTCCACAGACCATCACACAATCCAATCCTATTGGCTTACCGGACACTCTAACCACGCCCCGAACTCTGTTTCTGCAGAAATCACTCGGCATTCTTCCGATTGGTCCAAAAGACATCACATACTCACAGCCTGATTGGCCGCTACTCTTTTTCATATCTCCCACGACTTCTGAATAGAATAACATTTGCAAACATCGGCTCCCAGCGTTTTGGCCCATTCCGCATCACTATGACAAGCCCGGCTGGGCACGTCCTACATACAATAACAGATGACGTAACTGCTCCCTGGCCTCCCATTGGTCGCCACCTCTTCACACTGACAGCAGTTCTCCCTGACAACCAATGACGCAATGAGGGATATTTATTCCATTGGTCGCCTTTCATCTCAGACCTAACAGCGGCAATTACCAAATCATTTTTTGCCCAATACACTAAACTGATATTCTTATGCACCACTAGCACAGGTCATGTAACACCGAATATGCATGTTGGGTATATATCTTTTTTGTTTCACATTAATATGTTATTTTAATGTGTGTCATTCTGGCTCCACCCAAATGTAACCCTGACCTCTGTCCAGCGGTTTTGGCGCCTAAAACACACATATATGTTTCTATCACTGTATATCTCTGTAGCAATTGATAAAGAAGGAACTATCCTTCGAAACGCGTCTTGCACACCATGTAAAAAGGTTAAAGGTGTTTACTAAATACATCTCCTCCGTGACTGTGATATCCACATGGCAGAGCCATAAGCAGAACTATTTTTCCTTTACTGATCCTGCTGGACAGTTCTTGACACTGACAGAGGTGTCAGCAGGTGCACTGTGGTCATACTGGAAAAACTGGACTTCCTCCAGGACATACAGCAGCTGGTAAGTATTGGAAGGATGGAGTTTACATATCTGTATAACTTTTTGTCACCAGCTGGTTTCCCTCCGGAGTACCCCTTTAAAAACTATATAAAAATGGATCCTTGATCTAAGATTTTTCTTATCATTCAGGAGACTTTAAAAGACGCCTTCCCAGGACCCCATCCACGGGAACCATGTCATCTGCGGACGATCTGGACGACCGGGAGCCGCCATCGCCTTCCGATAACGGTAACTACATCCGATGTTGCTTCATGGGTGTATTATACGAGTTGGGCTTAGTGTGGGGGCCACAATCTTAATGTGTGGTCTCTTGGTTTAGTAAATTCTTCCCATTGTATTTAGAGCCTTATAAAATGTTTTCTTGATCTAGAAGGCATGGGTGTAAAACCTGCGACCCTACAGCTGTTATAACACTACATGTCCCAGCATGCCTGTACAGTAGTTGGCTGTCTAGGGATGTTGGGAGCTGTAGTTTTGCTTTAAGAAGGCATTAGGCAAGGGCATCCAACCTTCCACCCTCCAACTGTTGTAAAACTACAACTCCTAGCATGCACGGACAGCCAACCGCTGGGAATTGTAGTTTTGCATTAAGGCAAGAGTATCCAACCTGCGACCCTCCAGCTATTGCAAAATTACAACTACTAACATGCCCTGCCAGCCAACAACATGCTGAGAGTTGTAGTTTTGCATTAAGACTGGATTAAGGCAAGGGTGTCCAACCTGCGGGCCCCCAGCTATCGCAGAACTACAACTCCCAGCAAGCCCGGACAGCCAACAGCATGCTGGGAGTTGTAGTTTTGCACCAGCTGCAGTGCCGTAGGTTGGTCCCTGTGCACTTATTAGGATCTTATTCCTTTCTAGGCCTGAATGATCTGGTTTCGGAGATCGCCAATTCCCCAGGACCCTTCCGGAATACAAGCATGTCCAAAGCCGCGCAGACTCACAAGCTGCGGAAGCTGAGGGCCCCCTCCAAGTGCCGGGAGTGTGACAGTCTGGTGGTGTTCCACGGGGCCGAGTGCGAGGAGGTAAGGACCGGGGGGGGGGCGGGCGGTCATTCAGGTTCTGCCACCAGACAATACAATTCTATGGGACGATCGCTTCCCTTGTGCGCCCTTTGTGCGTCTTTACGACATTTCCCGTCCCTCTCAGAACTTTTTTTTTTACTGTGGCTTTAAGTCAATGATTACACAATTGTCATTATACCGGGACGGCGGCCCGTGTAACGCGCCTCTTTATTGCAGTGTTCTCTCGCCTGCCATAAGAAGTGCCTGGAAACATTGGCCATTCAGTGCGGACACAAAAAGCTTCATGGACGACTTCATCTCTTTGGGGTAGAATTTACTCAGGCCGCCAAGAACACTCCTGACGGCATTCCTTTCATCATCAAGAAGTGCACCTCCGAAATCGAGAGCCGGGCGCTGACTATAAAGGTGAGGTCCACCATCTTCTGCACAGTCACAACAATAAAGTAATTTTGTCACTTTTCCAGTCGTTTGGTAAATAGGACGCCCGTCTGTATATAATAGTTGTAGAATGTGTAGGGCTCGCTTCACATCTTTGTCACATTACAGGCACCGGGAGACCCCAACCACTTCTAATGGATGTCATTGGGTTAAGTTGTGGTGCCCGTATGTTGACAGGAGTAGCTCTGCACGCTGCAATTAATATTCTGTTAAAGGGGTACTCCATCCCTAGACATCTTATCACCTATAAAGAAAAGGGGATAAGATGCCTTATCGCGGGGAGGGGGGGCCTGCCAATGGGGACCCCCTTGGATCTTAGTGCAACACCCGCATTATATCCAGGGCTGCTTCTCCAGTCTCAGAAACCTCTTTGTTTTCATGACTGGAGACATGATGTCATCCCACGCCATCTCTTATTCATTTCTATGGAAGGGGGCGTGGCATGACGTCACGTCTCCAGTCCTGAAAACAGAGGTTTTCAAAACTGGAGCAGCTGCCTGGTATAAAATACGGGGGTTGCACGGAGATTACGGGGGGTCCCAGTGGTGGGCTCCTTGTGATCAGACATCTTGTCCCCTATGCTTAAGGGTAGGGTCCCGCATGCCGTATTTTGCTGCATATTTGTCGCTGCGTATTTTTATACCCATTGAAGTTAATGGGTTGCAAAATCAGCTGCAAAATACGGCATGTTGGACCCTTCCCTTAAGGGGTTTTCCAGGAATAGGAACTGATTTTTTTATTTTTAAATAAAAATAGCGCCTGTCCTCAGGTTGTGTGCGATATAACAACTTGGCTCCCTTCATTTCAATGGAACTGAGCTGCAATACCACAAATAACATGAGGATTGGTGTGACACTGTTTTTGGAAGAAATCAGCTCTTTTTTTCTTGTGCTGGAGTACATTTTACCTCAAATAGAAGTTTGGATAAACATAGGCTGGCAGTTATCATTTTAGGTGTATTTATCATTGTAGGTGTAAGTGAAGCTTTTATCGTTGTAGGTGTAAGTGAAGCTTTTATCGTTGTAGGTGTAAGTGAAGCATTTATCCTTGTAGGTGTAAGTGAAGCATTTATCCTTGTAGGTGTAAGTGAAGCATTTATCCTTGTAGGTGTAAGTGAAGCATTTATCCTTGTAGGTGTAAGTGAAGCATTTATCATTGTAGGTGTAAGTGAAGCATTTATCATTGTAGGTGTAAGTGAAGCATTTATCATTGTAGGTGTAAGTGAAGCATTTATCATTGTAGGTGTAAGTGAAGCATTTATCATTGTAGGTGTAAGTGAAGCATTTTTTTACACCTTTTTTTTGTGTGCTGTAATGTGTAGGAGCACCACATTTATTAAATGGTCACAGAGCATTTCATTGACATTTTGTGCAGGTCACCTCTTCTGAAATTTCTCTCTTCACATACACCAAAAAGCTAAGTCTGGGCTCGTGTAGTTTTAGAGAATTTTCAGTGGCTTTGCGCCTATTTTGCGCCTTTTCACAAAACCATGCAGTTCATAAACCACTTCCATATCATGTGTATTGCCAAAGACAATGATAAATGTAGCGTTTCAGAGTTGAGAAATTCTTCTTGGAAATTCAGGTGCAGCAGCGATTGTCTTCAGTGGGAGTTCTCAGGGTCGTGCGATACACATACATATAGGAGCCCGAGCGTATATGGTGGAGCGTCCATTGTGTAATTGAATAATGATCCGATCCATACATATTATACAGTCATGGCCGTAAATGTTGGCACCCCTGACATTTTTCTAGAAAATGAAGTATTTCTCACAGAAAAGGATTATGTTTTGCTATACACATGTTTATTCCCTTTGTCTGTATTGGAACTAAACCAAAAAAAGGAGGAAAAAAAGCAAATTGGACATAATGTCACCAAACTCCTAACTTAATATTTGGTTGCCCACCCTTTGGAAAAAATAAGTGAAATCAGTGTCTTCCTATAACCATCAATAAGCTTCTTACACCTCTCAGCCGGAATGTTGGACCACTCTTCCTATAACCATCAATAAGCTTCTTACACCTCTCAGCCGGAATGTTGGACCACTCTTCCTATAACTATCAATAAGCTTCTTACACCTCTCAGCCGGAATGTTGGACCACTCTTCCTATAACTATCAATAAGCTTCTTACACCTCTCAGCCGGGATGTTGGACCACTCTTCCTTTACAAACTACTCCCGGTCTCTTATTGGAAGGCGCCTTTTCCCAACAGTAATTATAAGATCTCTCCACAGGTGATCAATGGGATTTAGATCTGGACTCATTGCTGACACTTCAGAACTCTCCAGCGCTTTGTTGTCTCCATTTCTGGGGCTTTTTGACGTATGTTTGGGGTCATTGTCCTGCTGGAAGACCCAAGATCTCGGACACAAACCCAGCTTTCTGACACTGGGCTGTACAATGCGACCCAAAATTCATTGGTAATCCTCAGATTTCATGATGTCTTGTACACATTCAAGGCCCCCAGTGCCAGAGGCAGCAAAACAACCCAAAACATCACTGACCTCCACCATATGTCACTGTAGGTACTGTGTTCTTTTCTTTGTAGGCCTCATTCCGTTTTCGGTAAACAGTAGAATGATGCGCTTCACCAGAAAGCTCTATATTGGTCTCATCTGTCCACAAGACGTTTTCCCAGAAGGTTTTTGGTCACTCAAGTTCATTTTGGCAAAATGTAGTCTTTCTTTTTTATGTCTCTGTGTCAGCAGTGGGGTCCTCCTGGGTCTCCTCCATAGTGGGGTCCTCCTGGGTCTCCTCCATAGTGGGGTCCTCCTGGGTCTCCTCCATAGTGGGGTCCTCCTGGGTCTCCTCCTGGGTCTCCTCCATAGTGGGGTCCTCCTGGGTCTCCTCCTGGGTCTCCTCCATAGTGGGGTCCTCCTGGGTCTCCTCCATAGTGGGGTCCTCCAGGGTCTCCTCCATAGTGGGGTCCTCCAGGGTCTCCCTCCATAGTGAGGGCCTCCTGGGTCTCCTCCATAGCGTTTTGTTTCATTTAAATGTGGACTGATAGTTCGCGCTGACACTGATGCTCCCTGAGTCTGCAGGACAGCTTGAATATCTTTGGAACTTGTTTGGGGCTGCTTATCCACCATCCGGACTATCCTGCGTTGACACCTTTCATCAATTTTTCTCCCTTGTCCACGTCCAGGGAGATTATCTACAGGGCCATGGGGTGTAAACTTTTTAATAATGTTGCGCACTGTGGACAAATCTAGATCTCTGGAGATGGACTTGTAACCTTGAGATTGTTGATATTTTTCCACCATTTTGGTTCTCAAGTCCTCAGACAGTTCTCTTCTCCTCTTTCTGTTGTCCATGCTTAGTGTGACACACACAGACACACAATGCAAAGACTAAGTGAACTTCTCTCCTTTTTATCTGCTGTCAGGTGTGATTGTTATATTGCCCACATCTGTTACTTGCCCCAGGTGAGTATAAAGGAACATCACATGCTGGAAACAATCTTATTTTTTCACAATTTTGAAAGGTGCCAATAATTTTGTACAGACCATTTTTGGAGTTTGGTGACATTATGTCCAATTAGCTTTTTTCCTCCCTTTTTTGGTTTAGTTCCAATACACACAAAGGGAATAAACATGTGTATAGCAAAACCTGTGTTACTGCAATCCTTTCCTGTGAGGAATACTTCATTTTCTTGAAAAATTTCAGGGGTGCCAACATTTAGGGCCATGACTGTGTATGGTAGAGCGTCCATTGTGTAATACAGTAACGATCTGATCCATACATATTATACATATAGGAGCCGGAGCGTATATGGTGGAGCGTCCATTACTTTATACCGTAATGATCCGATCCATACATATTATACGTATAGGAGCCGGAGCGTATATGGTGGAGCGTCCATTACTTTATACCGTAATGATCCGATCCATACATATTATACATATAGGAGCCGGAGCGTATATGGTGGAGCGTCCATTACTTTATACCGTAATGATCCGGTCCATACATATTATACATATAGGAGCCGGAGCGTATATGGTGGAGCGTCCATTACTTTATACCGTAATGATCCGGTCCATACATATTATACATATAGGAGCCGGAGCGTATATGGTGCAGCGTCCATTACTTTATACCGTAATGATCCGGTCCATACATATTATACATATAGGAGCCGGAGCGTATATGGTGGAGCGGCCATTGTGTAATACAGTAACGATCTGATCCATACATATTATACATATAGGAGCCGGAGCGTATATGGTGCAGCGTCCATTACTTTATACCGTAATGATCCGGTCCATACATATTATACATATAGGAGCCGGAGCGTATATGGTGCAGCGTCCATTACTTTATACCGTAATGATCCGGTCCATACATATTATACATATAGGAGCCGGAGCGTATATGGTGGAGCGTCCTTTACTTTATACCGTAATGATCCGGTCCATACATATTATACATATAGGAGCCGGAGCGTATATGGTGCAGCGTCCATTACTTTATACCGTAATGATCCGGTCCATACATATTATACATATAGGAGCCGGAGCGTATATGGTGCAGCGTCCATTACTTTATACCGTAATGATCCGGTCCATACATATTATACATATAGGAGCCGGAGCGTATATGGTGCAGCGTCCATTACTTTATACCGTAATGATCCGGTCCATACATATTATACATATAGGAGCCGGAGCGTATATGGTGCAGCGTCCATTGTGTAATACAGTAACGATCTGATCCATACATATTATACATATAGGAGCCGGAGCGTATATGGTGCAGCGTCCTTTACTTTATACCGTAATGATCCGGTCCATACATATTATACATATAGGAGCCGGAGCGTATATGGTGGAGCGGCCATTGTGTAATACAGTAACGATCTGATCCATACATATTATACATATAGGAGCCGGAGCGTATATGGTGCAGCGTCCTTTACTTTATACCGTAATGATCCGGTCCATACATATTATACATATAGGAGCCGGAGCGTATATGGTGCAGCGTCCATTACTTTATACCGTAATGATCCGGTCCATACATATTATACATATAGGAGCCGGAGCGTATATGGTGCAGCGTCCATTACTTTATACCGTAATGATCCGGTCCATACATATTATACATATAGGAGCCGGAGCGTATATGGTGCAGCGTCCATTACTTTATACCGTAATGATCCGGTCCATACATATTATACATATAGGAGCCGGAGCGTATATGGTGGAGCGGCCATTGTGTAATACAGTAACGATCTGATCCATACATATTATACATATAGGAGCCGGAGCGTATATGGTGCAGCGTCCATTACTTTATACCGTAATGATCCGGTCCATACATATTATACATATAGGAGCCGGAGCGTATATGGTGGAGCGTCCTTTACTTTATACCGTAATGATCCGGTCCATACATATTATACATATAGGAGCCGGAGCGTATATGGTGCAGCGTCCATTACTTTATACCGTAATGATCTGACCCATACATATTATACATATAGGAGCCGGAGTGTATATGGTGCAGCGTCCATTACTTTATACCGTAATGATCTGACCCATACATATTATACATATAGGAGCCGGAGTGTATATGGTGCAGCGTCCATTACTTTATTCCGTAATGATCCGATCCATACATATTATACATATAGGAGCCGGAGCGTATATGGTGGAGCGTCCTTTACTTTATACCGTAATGATCCGGTCCATACATATTATACATATAGGAGCCGGAGCGTATATGGTGCAGCGTCCATTACTTTATACCGTAATGATCCGGTCCATACGTTCGACAGTAAAATTTCCCAATAGCGGACAGGTTTTTAATTCCCTTAAGTCTTTTTGTATTGGTTCCCTCCGAATAGGTGACAACCAGTCTTATGTGCCGGCCCTACATTGTACACAGGGCCTGCAGTGGTCTCCTGCTTCTGTACGTCCACATCATTCGCCCGTCCCCCTACCCCTAATTCCCCCTGTGCCACATCATTTCCGTCTTGATCCCCCCTGTGCTATTTCATTCCCCTTTATGCAAATTCTTCACCCCCTCTTTACCACCCCTCATGTCATTTTATCCCCCTGTGACATTTCATTCCCTTTATCCCCCCCCTGTACCACTGGAATAAGGTGTCACAAGGTATAAGGGGGGATGAAATGGTACAGGGGGTGATAAGGGGAGATTAAACTGCACTGGGAGATTCTACAGTAATATTGCATTTTATCCTGTTTTTAGGTCATTTTGGTATTCGGGCATTTTATAAGATTTTTGAGCCTTTTCCCCCCCAATATTGGACCCTTTTTTATTCCTATTGAGTTTACGCTATTGGGAGATTCTACAGTATACAGATACATTGGATCCATTCAGCCTCCTCCAGACTCCCTAATATACAGACAGCAGCGCCTCGGACTCCTGTATATTCCGGCTCGTGTGTCGCGGTTTGGAGCTTTGGTAGCGGCTGCACGTTTTGGGTCATTTTCATTGTTTCATCTGTAAATTGTTTTGTATAAAGCGAAGCCGGCTTTGGCTTCCGAAAGTTTTAGAAATATTTTGGCATCAGATGCCCGTGAGCCGCTCTAACAACTCGATAAAGTACCGGAGACCCGCGGGGAGCGCTTACTGCGTTATTCTTCTTTTTGCTCTTTTGTTCCGGATCCCAGTAGCCGGGTGTGTGGTCACATTTTTACAATTCCAGACGCCCGTGTTTGCGCCTCGTACAGCGACACGATGTAAAAGCTTCTTAATAAACAAAATCCCCCCCCCCCCCGGTCCTGTTTATATTGGGCTCAGCTTTCCTGTGGGACGTCCGATCTTATAAGTAGAAGGAGCAGAAAAAGTTGTCTGATTAAATGTGTGATGGGGACGGCATCATCCTTCGTATTAGAATCCATCACCCTTCGTATTAAAATCCATCACCCTTCGTATTAGAATCCATCACCCTTCGTATTAGAATCCATCACCCTTCGTATTAGAATCCATCACCCTTCAAATTAGAATCCATCACCCTTTGTATTAGAATCCATCACCCTTCGTATTAGAATCCATCACCCTTCGTATTAGAATCCATCACCCTTCGTATTAGAATCCATCACCCTTCGTATTAGAATCCATCACCCTTCGTATTAGAATCCATCACCCTTCGTATTAGAATCCATCACCCTTCGTATTAGAATCCATCACCCTTCGTATTAGAATCCATCACCCTTTGTATTAGAATCCATCATCCTTCATCCTTCGTATTAGAATCCATCACCCTTCATCCTTCGTATTAGAATCCATCACCCTTCATCCTTCGTATTAGAATCCATCATCCTTCGTATTAGAATCCATCATCCTTCATCCTTCGTATTAGAATCCATCATCCTTCATCCTTCGTATTAGAATCCATCATCCTTCGTATTAGAATCCATCATCCTTCATCCTTCGTATTAGAATCCATCACCCTTCGTATTAGAATCCATCACCCTTCGTATTAGAATCCATCACCCTTTGTATTAGAATCCATCACCCTTCGTATTAGAATCCATCACCCTTCGTATTAGAATCCATCACCCTTCGTATTAGAATCCATCACCCTTTGTATTAGAATCCATCATCCTTCATCCTTCGTATTAGAATCCATCACCCTTCATCCTTCGTATTAGAATCCATCACCCTTCATCCTTCGTATTAGAATCCATCATCCTTCGTATTAGAATCCATCATCCTTCATCCTTCATCCTTCGTATTAGAATCCATCATCCTTCATCCTTCGTATTAGAATCCATCATCCTTCGTAATTAGAATCCATCATCCTTCATCCTTCGTATTAGAATCCATCATCCTTCATCCTTCGTATTAGAATCCATCATCCTTTGTATTAGAATCAATCATCCATCGTCCTTCACATTAGAATCCATCGTCCTTCACATTAGAATCCATCATCCGAGATATATATATATTATCACTGGCAGGAGTACAGAAGTCCTGGAATGTTGCTGATCGCTCCGGGTCTCAGGAGTGAATGGTTGGAGTGATTGAGACCCGGAGCGATCAGCAACGTTTGACATGTCTGTTCGACGAATGAAAAGTTGTTATTGATGACCTGAATGCTTTAAAGTGGGTACTCCATAGCGTTCGGAACAAAATGGAACAAATGCCCCCCTTGTAACATCACACCACGCCCCCTCAAGGGCATGGTGTGTTGTCACAAGGGGTGTGGCCGTTACATCACTACCCTGCTGCCTGCACCCAATGATTGGGACAATGTTCTGAACACTGGGGCAGTGGAGTACCCCCTTAAAGGCATACTTCGGTTAACAAAAAATGTAACCCCTTTACACAGGATAGAGGATAAATGTCTGATCATGTGGGGTCCGACCACCGGGATCTCCCACCGCTTGTCTCTTACCTTGGCGCATTCCAACCCTCACCTTCCAAACTGGTCTCGGGGGTGACCGCCCGCTTCACCAATCAAGGAGTTGTCCCACCTCAGCCTGTTTGTCTGGGAAGGTTAGGGCCGGAGCGCTCCCAGATAAGAGACGCCCCGTGTGATCACCATTGATCGCTTGTCCTGTGGATGGAATTTTGGGTTGTATTTTACCGATTCTGTAAGTAGCTCCCAAGGTTCATGGCTTTGGTCCTATCTGAGGTAGATACTGATGTTTGTCGGGCCGGTCAGGTCTCGCTGTAGAGGGTCACAGTCCGATTGATGTCCCATTGCTTGTGGTGTATAGACATCTTCTTGTTTAAGATCATTGGATTTAACACTTCTAAAAATTCTTAATGCTGAAAAAAACAAAAAAAACTATGAAAAAGATAAGAATGTGATTGTGATTTTCTGTATATGGAGTATTATTATTTATTATTACTATTATTATTTATTATTACTATTATTATTTATTATTATTATTATTACTATTATTATTTATTATTATTATTACGATTATTATTTCTATTATTATTATTTATTATTTATCATTCTGGTTATTTTTTGTTAATTATAAATAAAAAATAATAATAATAAATTATAAATATGATCAGCATTATTATCACTATTATTATTTATTATTATTATTGTGGTTTTTAGGGCATTTACCGAGTGAATGGAGCGAAGTCCAGAGTGGAGAAGCTGTGTCAGGCGTTCGAAAATGGGAAAGACCTGGTGGAACTGTCCGATCTGTATGCGCACGACATCAGTAACGTCCTGAAGCTTTACCTGCGACAGGTGGGTGATGGGGGATCGGCATCAGGAGTATGGACAGGCCTTCCAGTAACATTGCCTATATATGTGTCCAATATTATCAATACTGACTCCATTTTCTCTCCTTCAGCTCCCAGAACCTTTGATAATGTTTCGTGTTTACAATGAGCTGATCGGATTGGCCAAAGAAAGCCAGCGCTCCACCGACGAAGTGGACTCCCAAGCGAGTAGCCCGCCACTGAAGAGACAGCCGTCCGGGGTGGAGCTGAACAGAGTCATCATAAAGATCAGAGATCTGCTGAAACTGCTGCCCCCGCCAAACTATAACACCCTACAGTTCTTAGTGGGACATCTTCATAGGTAACTAGACAACTGCACCAGACTGCAAAATGCTGCAGAAACATATAGAATTGCTAACACCACCAACAATCCATTTGTTTTAAAGGTCTTAGTCCTGTACTTCCTGGTTGAGCAGTTGCTCAGTACAACAATTCCCAGAATGCATCACAGTCCTTCCACCCTGCCTGCTTCCCTCCCACAGCACTCCTGCGTGTTCCCTGCACGGAGCTGCTGCAGAACATCTCATTTCTATGAGGTTTCTGCACCCGCTGTATTCATTACCTGTCTGCTCCTCTGCCTGTGGATTGTTCAGCACAAGGCAGCATGCTGTAACCAAAATGTCCCATTAAAGATATATATATATGTATATGACAGGGATATAGCTGTAGTGGCTGTTCAGAGGTGGTGACATCACTCAGTGGGCAGAGCTAGAACTCAGACAAAATACAGCCACGCCTCCTGAGACAGTAGAAGATGATGCTTCATCTCAGGGAGAGGGAGGAGCTGGGGAGCTGCTGAAACAACACCACACTGACAAAGAGGGAACTACACAACTTCCTGTTAGGAGAGAGGGAGGAGTCAGGGAGCAGCTGAAGGACTGGAAAGGTAGGGGAAATCCTGAATACAGCGAATTCACAACTATTAGTTTTCTGTATTCTTTCCTTAAAGGAGTACTCTGCCCCTAGACATCTTATCTTCTAACCAAAGGGTAGGGGATAAGATGTCTGATTGTGGGTGGTCCCGCCGCTGGGGACTCTCGCGACCTCGGCTGCGGCAGCCCATACCTCCGATGCACTCCGTGCATCGGATGTTTGGGCTGCCGCAGCCGAGGTCGCGAGGGTCCCCAGCGGCAGGACCCCGCAAAAGTGAACTTTGCTCAGTGCAAGATGACTGGCCGTGCGGAGGCTCATGACATCACGCCCCCTACCATAGACTTGCATTGAGGGGGTGTGGCCATGATGTCACGAGCCTCCGGTGCTGCACCCGACGCTCTGAACGAACGTCTGGTGCAGCAGGGAGATCACGGGGGTCCCACCGCTGGGGATTGGGGATACGATGTCTAGGGGCAGAGCACCCATTTAAGGCTGGGTTCACATCACGTTTTTGCCATACTGTTTTCAATCCGTTTTTCAAAACCATATTGCGAAAAAACGGATGGAACGGTATGGGAAAAAGTAAACCGTATGCGTTTTTAAACTGTATACTGTTTTTAAAAGTGAATACAGTTCCGTCCGTTTTTATATTAAAAAAAACATAAGTTTTTGAAAATGTTGTCCATCTTTAATGGGAGGGGTCTTGGGTGGGGACTTTAGGATGCAAATGCGCATGTGCAAAATAAAAACCGTATAAGTTTTTCCCGCATGGAACTGTATACATGTGCGTTTCCCATTGACGTCCATGTTAAAAAAAAAAATTTTTTAAACTTATCCGGTTGTAGTACGGTTTTAAAACCGGAGTCAAAACCGTGTTGAACCACAATTTTGTCTCCGGTTTAAAAACCGTACTGCAACTGCATTTTTTATTTTTTTTTAACATGGACGTTAATGGGAAACGCACATATATACGGTTCCATAAGGGTAAACGTATAAGTTTTTTACTTTGCGCATTTGCATCCTAAAGTCCCCTCCCATTAAAAATGGACAACATTTTCAAAAACGTATGGTTTTTTTTTTCTATAAAAACGGACGGAACTGTATGCACTTTTAAAAACAGTATACGGTTTATTTTTTCCCATACTGTTCCATCCGTTTTTTTGCCATACGGTTTTCTTTAGAAAAACAGATTGAAAACAGTATGGCAAAAACGTGATGTGAACTCCGCCTTAGCCATCAGGTTGAAGTTTTAGTTGCTGTTTTGGTTACTAATAGTTGCAGATCCGTAGATTTTCTGTCCTTACATAGGAAAACGTATTCATCTGATCTGATTTATAAAGCCAAACCCCCTCCCCCTGCAGAGTCTACAGCGCTCAGATTGATGTAAAGCTGGGTGCTCAGTCAATGTGCGGTCACATACTGACACATAGTAACACATCTGCAGCAGTGACGTCTTTCTGTGTATTAGTACCTGATGTATTTTTCATGCTCCACATAAGGAAACAACCATTTTTAACCGGTGTTGTAAATATTTTTTTCAGGGTGACGGAAGAAGTGGAAGAAAACAAGATGACGGCCAGTAACCTGGGGATAATATTCGGGCCCACCCTGCTGAGGCCGCGCCAGACCGACGCCACCATCTCCCTCTCCTCCCTGGTGGATTACCCCTATCAGGCCCGCATAGTGGAGCTGCTGATCTCCCACTACGATAAGATATTCGACGTGTCCCGCGAGATGATTAACCCCGTGGATAAGGCGGAGGAGAGAGAACCGAATCACGTGAGGAAGTCACAGTCACTGCCCGTGGGGAATGAGGTGAGGTCCTCGGGGCTGCGCCTATGTACACAGACGGGAGGCGCTGGAGCGTAATCGGGTGAATCTCACGTAATCTTCTTGGCTCCGCAGAACGTTCTGCTGTCCAAGCGCACCGGATCCCTGGATGAGGCCGCCTTAGACTTTAAAGGAGTGGAGGAGCGGGAAACCCGGAGCCAGAGTATGGATATCGCCGAGGAGAACGGTGAGTGCCGACACGCCAGATGAGAGTTTAGTTTTTTTTTTTTTTTTCTATAGTTTCCAACTTTAAAGGGGTACTCCACCCTTAGGATGAAGAAGAAGAGCAGGGTCCAGCTCCCAGGAAAAATGGATAAAATGCAAAATTTTAATTCAAGCCATTAAAATTGAGTGAACAAAAATAGAAGGAGGGAAATAAAATCATAGCAGAAACGCCGACACGTTTCGGACCATATAGTCCTTAATCATGGCAGCTCCACCCTTAGACGTCTTATCCCCGCGATCTCAGCTGCGGCACCCCAGACATGCGGTGCACGGAGCAAACTTCGTGCCGGATGACTGGCGATGTGGGGTGGAGGCGAGTGACATCACGGTCATTCCCCGATTGGGATGTCACAGCCACACCCCATCAATGCAAGTCTATGGGAGGGGGCGTGGCGGCTGCCGCCACGCCCCCTCCCATAGACTTGCATTGAGGGGACGCAGCCGTGACGTCTCGAGCCTCTGGCACTGCACCCAATGCACGGGACCCCTGCGATCAGACCTCTTATCCCCTATCCTTTGTATAGGCGATAAGATGTCTAGGAGCAGAGTACCCCTTTAAGGCTGAATCTCAGAAATGTTTATCAGTTCATTCTACATTTGGGGACTGGAAAATCTGACAATTATAATAGTTTTATATTATATGATGTATTACGTGCCGCACGGTGCTACAGAGCTGCCCATATAATCCCAGAATAGCCCCTACCCCGGGGCTGCCCCCAAAACATCCAGGAATGCAAAGACCCCATCCAAACTCCACCCCTTCTGTCCTAGCCCCGCCCCCTAGTGGTGAGAACTCCAGGAGTTATGTAAAGATCATAGCCTGCGGGGTTACCCCGTTTATGCGACTTACATTAAAGGGGTATTCCAGAAAAAAACTTTTTTGTTTAGATCAACTGGCTCCAGAAAGTTAAACAGATTTGTAAATTATATCTATTAAGAAATCTTAATCCTTCCAATAATTATCAGCTGCTGAAGTTGAGTTGTTGTTTTCTGTCTGGGAACAGTGCTCTCTGCTGATCTCGGGAACTGCACAGAGGTTTACTATGGGGATTTGCTTCTACTTTGGACAGTTCCCGAGACAGGTGTCATCAGAGAGCACTTAGACAGAAAAGAACAACTCAACTTCAGCAGCTCATAAGTACTGAAAGGATTAAGATTTTTTAATAGAAGTAATTTACAAATCTGTTTAACTTTCTGGAGCCAGTTGATACATAAAAATTTTTTTTTTTTCCTGGAATACCCCTTTAAAGCGCAACTGTTATCATTTTTTAACCCCCCCCAGACTACTATAATGTTGTTCCTGATGACCATACCTTTATCGCTGCTCTTCCCTCTTTTATAACTTATAAAATCCTTTTATTCAGCGGTCAGGCACAGTCGGATAGGCATGGCTTGGGGTTCGCAAAGCCCCGCCTCCATCACGCCTCCGCCACGCCTATCCTCTTTCAGCGCTGGGACCACTGTGTAGTAAGACAAAGAGGTCCACAGCGCATGCGCCCCTCCCGTCCGGCTCTCATATTCTACATAAAACAATTCCCTGTTGTTGTCCTCTTCAGCTCCAGGTTGTGCACATACTAGAGGCAGAGAGCTTGTTCATTCACTGCCTCTAGTATAGCGCATGCGCACTGAGCGCATTCAGGGCAGCGGCGCACACGACTGAGAGGGGCGCATGCGCACTGGATTCGTTGTGGACCGCTGTGTTTTACTGTACAGCGGTCCCAGCACTGAATATGAGGATAGGCGTGGCGGAGGCGGGGCTTTGCGAACCCCAAGCCACGCCTATCCGACTGTGCGCTGAATAAAAGGACTTTATAAAAGAAGGAAGAGCAGCGATAAAGGTATTGGCTGCAGTCACTTTATGGTCGTCAGGAACAACATTATAGTCTGGGGGGGGTAAAAAAATGATGAGAGTTGCGCTTTAATGTTAGTGGGACTTGTGCAAAAGACGTCCAGCTTAGTTGTTTTCACCTCTGCACCCACAAACAGGCGAAAGGGGGTTGTGATGCCGCCTTTTACCGAGATGAGAATACCCCTTTATTTATTGTGTGACATAAGAAAATTACCTCCCTAGAAACAGCGCCCCTCTTGTCCATGGCCGCTCTTGGTATTACCTCTCAGCCCACTCAAGTGTAGGTAGTAATCCTGCAATCATTTAGCACATTCAGCATTTCTGTGGAGTCACATGACATGTTGTATGATTCTTGTCAGCCAATGAGCTGTTATTAAAGGGGTACTCCACTGGGAAAAAAAAAAAAATTAAATCTCAACTGGTGCCAGAAAGTTACAGATTTGTAAATTACTTCTATTTAAAAATCTTAATCCTTCCAGTACTTATCAGCTGCTGTATACTAGAGAGAAAGTTCTTTTCTTTTTTGATTTCTTTTCTGTCTGACTCAGGAATTTGGCTGAATACATTTCCCACTGTGTTTTTAGTTTTTAGTTGTGACATTTTGTGTCTTACAGAAACCAATCTAAGTGACTCTGAAGAGCGCGGAGACTCCTCGGAGGCGGTCAGTCCGGTCTTCTCTCTGCAGGGATCAGATGAACAAGGTGAGAGCAAGAAGAGTGGTAAAATACATAAAATTCTGCCCCATTTTTTACCAATTCCATCCCTTGAGCAGGTGTTACTTTATTACTTAAAGGGGAACTCCATCCCTAGACATCCTTATCCCTTATACAAAGGATCGGGGATAAGATGTCTGATCGCGGGGGTCATGCCACTGGGGACCCATTACTGCCCCCATTGTTCATTTAGAGTGTCGGGTGCAGCGCCAGAGACTCGTGATGTCACAGCCACGCCCCCTCAATGCAAGTCTATGGGAGGGGGCGTGACGGCCGTCACGCCCCCTTCCATAGACTTGCATTGAGGGGGCGTGACCGTGACATCACGAGCGGGTGTGACTGTGATGTCATGAGCCTCCGCCCCGCATCGACAGTCATCCCCTATCCTTTGGATGCAACGTAGCATGGAACGCCAGAATTTATTTTTTTTTTATATATTTTTTTTTAACTCCTGTTCCAATTTTTTTTAATAATTCATCACCAGATCGCCACCTTCTCTATATAAACAGTTGTGCAACACTGAGAGACTCGACCCTATAGATCCCCCAGGATATCAAGGTTCATTTCCATTATTGATGTTCGGCCCATAATGCATCACTCTAATCACCTCCTGCAGTCACTGGAAAGCACCGGAGTTCCCTTTCAGAGGTGACATTTAGTGACCCAGCGGGAGGCGATGAAAGAACAAAACCTCCAGGAAAAACTGAATTGTTTTTTATTCTGACTTTTGAACTTTAAAAAAAAAAAAAAAAAAAAAAATAACCCCAGAGTACCCCCCCCCCCCCCCTTAAAGGAGTACTCCTGTGGAAAAAAAATGTTTTTTGTTTATTTATTTATTTATTATTTTTCAAACAAACTGGTGCTAGAAAAGTTAAACAGATTTGTAAATTACTTTATCGTAATCTTTCCAGCACTTATCAGCTGCTGTATACTTCACAGGAAGTTGTGTAGTTCTTTCCAGTCTGACCACAGTGCTCTCTGCTGACACCTCTGTCCATGTCAGGAACTGTCCAGAGTAGAAGCAAATCCCCATAGCAAACCTCTCCTGCTCTGGACAGTTCCTGATATGGACAGAGGTGTCAGCAGAGAGCACTGTGGTAAGACTGGAAAGAACTACACAACTTCCTGTGGAGCATACAGCAGCTGATAAGTACTGGAAAGATTAAAGTGGTTATCCAGGAAAAAACTTTTTTTATATATCAACTGGCTCCAGAAAGTTAAACAGATTTGTAAATTACTTCTATTAAAAAATCTTAATCCTTTCAGTACTTATGAGCTGATGAAGTTGAGTTGTTCTTTTTTGTCTAAGTTCTCTCTGATGACATGTGTCTTGGGAACCGCCCAGTTTAGAAGAGGTTTGCTATGGGGATTTGCTTCTAAACTGGGCGTTTCCCGAGACAGGTGTCATCAGAGAGCACTTAGACAGAAAAGAACAACCTTAACTTCAGAAGCTCATAAGTACTGAAAGGATTAAGATTTTTTAATAGAAGTAATTTACAAATCTGTTTAACTTTCTGGAACCAGTTGATATATAAAAAAGTTTTTTCCTGGATAACCCCTTTAAGATTTTTATATAGAAGTAATTTACAAATCTGTTTAACTTTCTGGCACCAGTTGATTTGAAAAAGATTTAAAAAAAAATGTTTTCCACCAGAGTTCCCCTTTTAAGTGTTTTTGCATCACACAATGTGACTGTGCCCTGAAAATGTTATGTATGTAATGGGAGGTGACAATCATTTTGTGTTTGGTGCCTACATTGAGGGGGGTGGGGTCTGCTCTGTGATTGGTCACATTACTGGGG